>NC_084637.1:9181653-9349153 GCF_033978795.1 Nerophis ophidion
CCCTAAGTGCATGCATGAGTCATATCTGATGACGTGAGACCGACTCCTTGATTGCTTCTCCAGCGTCAGGCTCTGGCGAGACTGCATGGAGGCGGACACGGCTCGGCCCGTATGCAACACCTCGAGCTTCTCGTGCGGCGATCACACCACCGAGCCCAAGATGCCGGACAAGTCGCTCATCACCGTCAACAGAAGCCAGTCCTGGCAAACGGGCAACCGCGGCCGCGTGAAGAGGAAACGAGATGTGGGGGTTGATGACCTCATCAGCCGGTAGGTGGTCGCAAAAAAAGTACCATCCTTCATATTAAAGAGATATAAATAAGAATCCCACAGTGCGTCACCTGCGAGTAAGAAGAGCGGCAGGGATGCGGAAGTCATCTACCTGTCGTCCATTGACAGCTCCAGGAAGGGCGGGGGTGGCCACCTGAGTATGCTCGCCACACTCTTATTAACACGGCGTCACCATGTCCTAAACCATCGGTTCACATGCGTCCTCTCTTGCCCAGAATTCCTCCACATGGAACGCGGCGACGCCACAATCCGGCGGAAGAAGAGCAAGGTGACGACGCAGACGCACACTTCAGAGGAAGTCGAGGGGAGGATCTGTGAATTATGACTCCATGAAAACAAAAATGGTATTGGTTTTATTACTTTATTGATTGTAAGGCTTAGAGTAGGGAAGGTATTCATATGGCCCCATTTCTAGGTGCTGGGCAGCACGGTGGTACAGGGGTTGGTGCATGTGGCTCCCAATATGAAGGTCCTGAGTTCAATCCCAGGCTCGGGGGCTATCTGTGTGGAGTTTGCATGTTGGTATTGGTTTTATTACTCAATTGATTGTAAGACTTAGAGTAGGGAAAGTATTCATACGGCCCCATTAATGGGTGGATTTTATGTGGCTGAGGGGGCGGGGTTAATCATTTCTAAATGCAGTGTGCTGAAAATGATGGAAAGTGCAACTCTACACAGCACCTGACGCTGTGGTCAAAGTTGGAATTCACATTTTAAGATTTTCAATACAGTACTGGCCAGCACGGTGGAACAGGGGTTGGTATATGTGCATTCCAATACGAAGGTACTGAGTTCAATTCCGGGCTCGGGATCTTGCTGTGCGAAGTTTGCATGTTGGTATTGGTTTTTATTACTCTATTGATTGTAAGGCTTAGAGTAGGGAAAGTATTCTTCCGGCCCCATTAATGGGTGGATTTTATTTGGCTGAGGGGGCGGGGTTAATCATTTCTAAATGCAGTGTGCTGAAAATGATGGAAAGCGCCACTCTATAAAGCAACTGACGCTGTGGTCAAAGTTGGACTTGCCAGAAAACACATTGTAAGGTATTCAATACAGTACTGGCCAGCACGGTGGTACAGCGTTTAGTGCATGTGCCTCCCAATATGAAGGTCTTGAGTTCAATCCCGGGCTCGGGATCTTTCTGTGTGGAGTTTGCATGTTGGTAATGGTTTTATTACTTTATTGATTGTAAGGTTTAGAGTAGGGAAGGTATTCATATGGCCCAATTCCTGGGTGGATTTTACGTAGAACAAGGGGGCGGGGTTAACCATTTTTAAATGCAGTGTGCTGAAAATGATGGAAAGCGCCACTCTACACAGCAACTGACGCTCGGGTCAAAGTTGGAATTGCCAGAAAACACATTGTAAGGTATTAAATACAGTACTGGGCAGTATAGTGGGTCAGGGGTTAGTGGATGTGCCTCCCAATACGAAGGTCCTGAGTTCAATCCCGGGCTCGGGATCTTTCTGTGTGGATAAGTTGATTGGCAACACTAAAATTGGCCCTAGTGTGTGAATGTGAGTGTAAATGTTGTCTATCTGTGTTGGCCCTACAATGAGGTGGCAATTTGTCCAGGGTGTACCCCGCCTTCCGCCCGAATTCAGCTGAGATAGGCTTCAGCACCCGCCCGCGACCCCGAAAGCATACTTGCCAACCCTCCCGATTTTCCCGTAAGACTCCCGAATTTCAGTAACCCTCCCGAAAATCTCCCCGGGGCAACCATTTTCCCGAATTTTCCCGATTTCCACCCAGACGACAATATTCTACGTTTTTTTCCCCTCGCACAAGTGAATGCAATGCATACTTGGTCAACAGCCATAAAGGTCACACAGATGGTGGCCGTATAATCAACTTACTGTGCCACACTTTGAACCCACACCAAACAAGAATGACCGTAACACAACATAAACAACATAACAAAAACACTCTTGCGGCACTAACTCTTCCGGGACACTACAATATACATCCCCCGGTTGGCAAGTATGCCTGAAAGGGACAAGCGGTAGAAAATGGATGGATGGATGGAACACACTGCTGCTATTTGGCAGGCTAAAGTAGATAGTGCATCCCAGAATTTGTCACGTTTCATGTGTTAGGTAAACTGCAATGAAAGGGGCCATATGAATCCCCTTCCCACTGTAGGTGTCCGCTGTCAATATTGTCTTTTTTTTTTTTAAAGAAATGTTGGAAAGCTAATGCGAAGATTGACCTTTTATGTTTTACACTCATAGCTTTATTTTTGTATCGTCTCAATTTTATGTTTGTAACGAACAAGATTTTTTATTTTTGTATCAAGCTGCAATGTTAACACACGTAAAGAAAATGGCTGCTTATAATCCCATAAACTCATGACGTATTTTCGAATTAAACTTTTTGGAAAAGTCTCAGCCTTTTTTGTGTGAATGTAACCAAAAAAAATTAATAAAATGTCCAAATTAAACTCGCTTGTGAGGGGATGTCAAGGTTTTAGACTGCAGATTCTGATCATCCATGGTTGATATCGGCCAATATCAATACAGGTCACATGTATTAACTACATACACTATATATAGGTCACACATTGATGTTGGTCGAGAAGGCCTGTTCTAATTCATCCCAAAGGTGGTCTATCGGGTTCAGGTCAGGACTCTGTGCAAGCCAGTCAAGTTCACCCACACTAGACTCTGTCATCCATGTGTTTATGGACCTTGCTTTGTGTACTGGTGCACAGTCATGTTGGAAGAGGAAGGGGCCCGCTCCAAACTGTTCCCACAAGGTTGGGAGCATGGAACTGTCCAAAATGTTTTGGTATCCTAGAGCAGTGGTCCCCAACCACTCGATTGGTACTGGGCCGCAAAATAATTTTTTATAATTTTTAATTTTTTAATTAAAGTGACATAAAAAACACAAGATACACTTAAAATCAGTGCACCAACCCAAAAAAACTCCCCTTTTCATGACCCAAAAAAAAAAAAAAAAAAAAAAAAAAAAGACCCCCCGCCGGGCCGCAGGACAAATTACCTAGCTTTGACCGGTCCGCAGTTACAAAAAGGTTGGGCACCACAGTCCTATAGCATTCAAAGTTCCTTTCAGTGGACCTAAGGGGCCAAGCTCAACTCCTGAAAAGCAACTCCACACCATAATTCCTCCTCCACCAAATTCCACACTAGCCACAATGCAGTCCGAAATGTACCGTTCTCCTGGCAACCTCTAATCCCGGACTCGTCCATCAGATTGCCAGATGGAAAAGTGATTCTGTCACGTCCAGGAAATCATGTTTTGTTGTGTTTTTTGGACATTCAGTTCTTGCGTTTGCACTTCCTCGCTGTCTTTGTTTCCATAGCAATTCATTAATTTTCACCTGGCCCTCATGTCACGCCCCCTGTCCTCAGACCTTTCACCTGTTTGTAATGATCATAGTTATTATTTAAGCCACAGTTACCTGGTAGTCAGTCTGGCAACTTTAAATCCACATCCTTATTACACAACTCCATTCATGCCCAGCCATGCTATTTCCCTTTTGCTCATGCCAAGTACGTTTGGTTGCTTTTGTTATGTCACAGCTGTTTAGTTTTGTTTTTGTATATAGTCATGCCATTGTTTTGAGTAGTCAAGTTTGTTCTCCCCTATTGTGTGCGCCTTTTGTTTGCTTTTTGTTGTCGTTTGTTTGTGTAGTAATAAATCAAAATGTACTTACATTCACGTCTCGCTCGTGCCAATTATCCTTTGCGTTGGAAAAACTAATTATCTCCAAGTCATAGTCCAAGCCGTGACAGATTCATCACTCCAGAGAAGGCGTCTCCACTGCCTTAGAGTCCAGTGGCGACGTGCTTTACACCACGGCATCAAACACTTTGCATTGGCTTTGGTGATGTATGGCTTAGATCCAGCTGCCCGGCCATGGAAACCCGTTCCATGAAGCTCTCTGCGTACTGTACGTGGGCTAATCGGAAGGTCACGTGAAGTTTGGAGCTCTGTAGCAGCTGACCATGCAGAAAGTCGGTTTTCGTGGCTGAGTTGCAAGCCGACAGTTGGCTTTGGAATATTTAGGAGCGAGGAAATTTCAAGACAGGATTTGTTGCACAGGTGGCACCGTATGACAGTTCCACGCTGAGAGCGGCACATTCTTTCACAATTGTTTGTAGAACCAGTCTCTGTGCCTAAGTGCTTGATTTCATACACCTGTGGCCGGGGCCAAGTGATTAGGACACCTGATTCTCATCAGTGTGGGACCTCACCAACGCGCTCTTATGAGAATGGTAGAAAATTCCTATAAACACTCCGCAGCCTTGTGGACAGCCTTCCCAGAAGAGTTGAAGCTGTGAAAGCAGCAAAATCAAACATGTCAAATCGACATCAGATTAAACACTATGGGCAAAACGACTTGTCCAGGGTGTACGCCACCTTCCGCCTGAATGCAACTGAGATAGGCTCCAGCACCCCCTTGCAACCCCAAAAGGGACAAGCGGTAGAAAATGGGTGGATGGATGGATTTTGCCAGGTGTGAAAACGTGGTTGAAATGTGTATTGCAGATGCTACTGGAAAAGTGTGTTCCATTTTGATGTAGTTACACAGCTCCACCACATGGAGTTTAATATATCCATATATGGTCAAGTTTGTTGCCCTCTAGTGGCAATATGCAGAACTACAATAAGGCAGTTGTAATACACTTTTCCAGCACATGTGGCGTGCAGTGACATCTAGTGGTAAAGTTTCAAATTGCAGCCTTTTTTTAATTTTGCTTATCTTTCACATTATTATTATTATTTTAATGGCAGCAGATTACTCTATTTATAGAACACAGGAGACTTATTTGTACAGCTAATATGGACATTTAAAAGTATTTTAAGGCATAAAATAAATGTATTTGTTATTTTTTTTAATCATTTAAGAATCGTTACAAATAGGACTTGCGATTAATACAAAAATCTGTTTTTTGACACACCTACTATTATCGATCCATAGTCATTTTATGCCAAATAGGCTCCGGCGACCCCCCGCGACCCCGAAAGGGACAAGCAGTAGAAAATGGGTGGATAGATGGAATTTGCCAGGTGTGAAAACGTGGTTGAAATGTTTATTGCAGATGCTACTGGAAAAGTGTTCCATTTTGATGTAGTTACATACCTCCTCCACAAGGGGTTCGGGATATCTTCATTCATGGTAAAGTTTCTGCGAGACGCCCTCTGGTGGCAATATGCAGAACTGCAATAAGGAAGTTGTAATGCACTTTTCCAGCACATGTGGCGTGCAGTGACATCTAGTGGTAAAGTTTCAAATTGCAGCCTTTTTTTTTTAAATTTTGCTTATCTTTCACATTATTATTATTTTAATGGCAGCAGATTACTCTATTTATGGAACACAGGAGACGTATTTGTACAGCTAACATGGACATTTAAAAGTATTTTAAGGCATAAAATAAATGTATTTGTTATTTTTTTTAATCATTTAAGAATCGTTACAAATAGGACTTGCGATTAATACAAAAATCTGTTTTTTGACACACCTACTATTATCGATCCATAGTCATTTTATGCCAAATAGGCTCCGGCGACCCCCCGCGACCCCGAAAGGGACAAGCAGTAGAAAATGGGTGGATGGATGGATGGAATTTGCCAGGTGTGAAAACGTGGTTGAAATGTGTATAGCAGATGCTACTGGAAAAGTGTTCCATTTTGATGTAATTACATAGCGCTACCACAAGGGGTTCAGGATATCTCCATACATGGTAACGGTTCTGTGAGCCGCCCTCTGGTGGCAATATGCAGAACTACAATAAGGCAGTTGTAATACACTTTTCCAGCACATGTGGCGTGCAGCGACATCCAGTGGTGAAATTTCAAACTGCAGCTTTTTTTTTTCTTTCACATTTTTTTTATTTATTTTTTAATTTTGCTTATCTTTCACATTATTATTATTTTAATTACTACAGATTACTCAATGTATTAATAGAACGAAAGAGACTTATTTGTACAGATAATATGGACATTTGAATGTATTTTATGGCATAAAATAAAAAATTAAAACTTTTTTTTTAATTCATTAAGAACTGTTACAAATAGGAATTGCGATTAATACGAAAATCTATGTTTTTTGACCCCCCTAATATTATCAATCCATAGTCATTTTACGGCACATAGGCTCCAGCGGCCCCTCCCCGCGACCCTGAACGGGACAAGCGGTAGAAAATGGATGGATGGATGAATTAAAAATTACACAAGATTAAAAATACCTAATGAAAAGGTAAAGTACAAGTGCAATACATACAGGATTTACTTGGAATGATCTGTAAGATCAAAAATCAATATTTATTTTGGAGAAGCGTTGACGCAACACCGAGTGTTTCCATCCATTTTCTACCGCTTGTCCCTTTTGGGGTCGGCGGAGCCAATCTCAGCTGCATTCGGGCGGTGGGCGGGGTACACCCTGGACATGTCGCCACCTCATCACAGGGCCACCGAGTGTTTCAAAAGTGACAATGGGCGTTTGTGTTCTGTCAAGGCGTGTTGTCTACATACCTCGGAAACGACGACGGTCACAGGTCTGGCAGCAGCCTCGAGTCGGTGTGTCCACCATCATCGAAAGAATTTGCATGACATTCTTAACCAGTATGAAAACTGGCCTTTGGACGACGGCGCCAGGTTGTCTAAAACGCTCGTCCAGTGGATGTGTTTGTACGGATCAATTTCACAGATTTGACTTCTTCTGTCAAGGTACCAAGCCTTTGGAACAAGGTTCAGTTAGTCTCGTGGGTGACATTGTTATCACCAGGAAAGATGAGGTCAACTCCCTAGGTTCCATTCTAGAGGCTAGTCTTTCCTGTGATAAAATGGCAACCAAGGTAATCAAAAAGGTCAACCAATGAATGAGATTTCACTACGGAATCTCCTCTCTGGTCAACAAAAGCACCTTGAAGATTCTAGCAGGAACTCTCGTTCAACCCGCTTGCACCTCCTGGTACCCCAGCACCTCCAAAACCCTCAAATATAGACTCCAAACATCCCAGAACAAGATAGTCCGGTTACTTTTAGACCTCCACACCAGATCACACCTCACTCCAACCCACTTCTCCAAAGTGCGCTGGTTCGGGGTGGAGGACAGAGTGAAACAACTTGCACTGAGCCCGGTCTATAAAATCCGCTACACCTCCTTGATACCGAAGTACATATCAAACTACTTCCATAACGTAAATGAGCGCCATAACCACAACACCAGGGGGAGCTCCACAAACCGCGTTAAACGCAGATTCCGATCTAAGAAAGGTCTTAACTCATTCTCTTTCTATGCCACATCAATATGGAATGAACTCCCAACAGGTGTTAAATAAAAGTGCATCTCTATCCTCCTTTAAAACCGCACTAAAACAAGACCTCCAGGCAACTTTAACCCTAGACTAATTTCCCCTCCCCCTCCACATCCCACCGCCCCAGATTGTAAATAATCAAATGTATGTACTTGTTCTTATGCTATCTGAACTCACTATGTTCTCTGCTGGCTGTACATATCCTACTAAGTAAGAGCTACACTGTTTCAATGTCCATTTCTCTGATGATGCAATTGTTGATGACTGAAGTACTGATATCAACCAAACCTGTTTTCAGTTATTTCTCCTTTTTTTGTTAAGTACATAACTTCACATGTGTTCATTCATAGTTTTGAAACCTTCATTGACAATCTAAAATATAAATAGTCATGAAAATAAAGAAAACACATGTATATATGTGTATATGTATATATACAGATATGTATATATATACATGTATATATACTCAATACAGACACACATACAGTATGTATGTATATATATGTGTATATGTATGCGTATATATATATATATATATATATATATTCCTTGATACCTTCATTGACAATCTAAAATGTAAATAGTCACGAAAAAAAACCAAAACACATGTATATATGTGTATATGTATATATATATAATATATATATATATATGTATATATGTGTATATATATATACAAATATGTATATATATACATGTATATATAATCAATACAGACACACATACAGTATGTATGTATATATATGTGTGTATATATGTGTATATGTATGCGTATATATATATATATATATTCCTTGATACCTTCATTGACAATCTAAAATGTAAATAGTCATGAAAACAAAGAAAACACATGTATATATGTGTATATGTATGTATATATGTGTATATATATATACACAGATATGTATATATATACACGTATATATACTCAATACAGACACACATACAGTATGTATGTATATATATGTGTGTATATATGTGTATATGTATGCGTATATATACAGTATATATATATACAGTATATATATATATATATATATATATATATTCCTTGATACCTTCATTGACAATCTAAAATGTAAATAGTCATGAAAATAAAGAAAATACATGCATATATGTGTATATGTATGTATATATATAGATGTATATAAATATGTATATATATACATGTATATATATATATATGTATATATACACAATACAGACACACATACAGTATGTATGTATATATATGTGTGTATATATGTGTATATGTATGCGTATATATACAGTATATATATATACAGTATATATATATATATTCCTTGATACCTTCATTGACAATCTAAAATGTAAATAGTCATGAAAATAAAGAAAATACATGCATATATGTGTATATGTATGTATATATATATAGATGTATATAAATATGTATATATATACATGTATATATATATATGTATATATACACAATACAGACACACATACAGTATGTATGTATATATATATGTGTGTATATGTGTATACGTATATGTATGTATATATATATATATATATATATATATGTATATATATATATATATATATATATTCCTCGTGCACTAATTGAATAAAAGAGCGCTACACCCGTCACATTATCGATGCAAAAATACATTTTTAAACAATATGATTTACCCGAGCATCTAGGAGAGACCCCGAGAGTAACAAGCGGTAGAAAATGGATTAGAAAGGACAGATAAACAATAATAATAATAATTAAATTTATTTTTTTAAAGTTTTAATTTTTTTTACTTTTTTTACTAAGACGCCGGATTTTGGACGCTGGCGGGCCATATCCTGTCTGCGGGCCGCAGTTTGGGGACCCCCGGTCTACATCAACAATAGGATTTGCCTGAGTGGTTCAATATGACGATTAAAAAAATAAACAAAACACCTTTTTTTTAAAGATTTTTTTTTTTAAATTAAGAATCGTTACAAGTGAAAAATAGCGATTCATTCGAAAAATCTTTTTTTTTTTTGACCCGCTTATAAGTGGTTGAGTTCTTATTCGGCATCTCGGCGCGAGCGAACCCCTTGACTGGAACACCTGGACACTAACACTGCAGGTTGGAACACACTTAAGCACTTTTAAGAGGGAGAATTGAAGTTCACAAAGTAAACCTGCATCCCCATTTGGAATTAAGACCCCAGCAGGCACAAAATATCCATACAAGGTCGATTATACGTACATGTCCTTTAAAACAGCGTTGGAAAATAGTTGTTTTTGCTTGGGAAATGACCAGTAGTTCAAAGGTCGGATCAACGTCACAACAAAAGTTGTCAAAAAGCATGTTGTATTTGTGTTGTGGAATATTGGTTGGGTAATGATCAAAATTCAATGATGACAAAAGAGTAAAAAAAAAAAAAAAAAAATTCAATGGCCACATCGACGTCAGGACCCAACATTGATTAATTGTTCTAAAATGCATGTTGTTTCAGGACCTAATCACGCAAGTTCTCAACGTTGTCTTAATGTCTTGCGGCCGCTGGGAAGTACTGACACTCACACTTGATTTAACAGACTTGTATTGCTTTAATGTTTGTTTTCTCCTCAAGAACAATTGAAGCCGTAATGACAGAATGAAGAATGATGAGCACAATAACAATCCGAGTGTCTTTTTTTTTTTTTTTTTGCACATTCATACAGTTCAGATGTCTTTCCTGACCCTTTCTAAAAAATAAAATAAAACCCTTTCTGGCACAGAAGAACGCTTCCACACAATGAACAAAAAAAATGTCTTTGACAGAAAAAAAAAAATAGAAATAAATAATAAATAAATAAATCATCAGCGTCTGGGAGGTTTGTGGATGAAGTCTTGGTAGAGCTTTTTTTTTTTTTTTTTGCATGTGGAATTCCCGCTGCTTTTAAGTTAAGTGCTACACGTGCACAGCAGGCCTCTGTTCTCTCTCTCTCTCCCCCCACCCCTTTTAGACATGAATTTTGAAATCCAAACACATCAATAATGTCTCAGTGCACACATGTAACAAACTGTGCTGCATGGCTGCTGGGGGGCTCACTTGTGTGGGGTTATTTTTGCATGAAATACGGCAACCAGACTTTTAAAAAAAAAGCAGCTTGTGTGACTTCTTTGGCAAAAACTATAACTGTCATGGGCGCACACTGTTTGTTTTTTTCATATATATAAGATATATATATATATATACACATACAGTGGGGCAAAAAAGTATTTAGTCAGCCACCGATTGTGCAAGTTCTCCCACTTAAAACGATACATGGATGATACAGCAGAGGATTGGGAGGGACCTGGTGAATGACCTGCAGAGAGCTGGCACCAAAGTAACAAAGGTTACCATCAGTAACACACTACGCCGACAGGGAATCAAATCCTGCAGTGCCAGACGTGTCCTCCTGCTTAAGCCAGTGCATGTCCAGGCTTTGATTGATTGATTGATTGATACTTGTATTAGTAGATTGCACAGTACAGTACATATTCCGTACAATTGACCACTAAATGGTAACACCCGAATAAGTTTTTCAACTTGTTTAAGTCGGGGTCCACGTTAATCAATTCATGGCCCGTCTGAAGTTTGCCAGAGAACACATGGATGATACATCAGAAGATTGGGAGAATGTCATGTGGTCAGATGACACCAAAATAGAACTTTTTGGTATAAACTCAACTTGTCGTGTTTGGAGGAAGAAGAATACTGAGTTGCGTCCCAAGAACACCACACCTACTGTGAAGCATGGGGGTGGAAACACCATGTTTTGAGGCTGTTTTTCTGCTAAGGGGACAGGACGATTGATCCGTGTTAAGGAAAGAATAAATGTTTGACCAAACAATGAATGTTTGACCAAATACTTATTTTCCACCATAATTTACAGATACATTCTTTAAAATTCCTACAATGTGAATTCCTGGATTTTTTTTTCACATTCTGTCTCTCACAGTTGAAGTGTACCTATGATGAAAATTACAGACCTCTGTCATCATTTTAAGTGGGAGAACTTGCACAATCGGTGGCTGACTAAATACTTTTTTGCCCACTGTATGTATATATGTATATATATTGCATTTGAACTTGGCCTCTTTTACCAATTTTTTTTTCTTTTTCTTTTTTTTTGGAAAATCTGCAAAGATCTATCTGCTACGATTATTTCTAAAAAGATTCCCCCCTGCCTACAAACGCACTCTTCCTGTCCATGCAAGTCTCGCCAAGATGACAAACAAGATGAGCCGAAACAAACACATGTACAAAGTCGTCGTGTACGCCACGTATTCAAACACGTTTCTCAAAATCCTCGGACTTTGAAATCATTAGCCAAAATAAGTATAGATTTTTTTTTTCTTCTTTTTTTCCCGAACCCATTTCTTTATCTAGACTGTACAATATATGCATAACATGAGTACTCATGAGGGACCAAAGCAACAAAAATAAATACTTTTCGCTAAGTCACCTTTCAAAGTAGTTCATCTATGTACATTTATATCCATCCTCTTATTGTAGATGCTTGAGTGTGTGCAATTTTGCACTTTTTTTTTTTTTTTTTTCCTGCTAAAAGTATTTGAATGCATTTTCTGACAACACAAACAACGAGACGGTCAAACCAAAAAAAAATAAAATAAAAATCCAACATTTCACCATCGTTGGGCTGCTTCAAAAATGTCGTCTACGTCTCGAGGACTCGGAGGGGCGTTTAAAAAACTAAAAAAAAAAAAAAAAGTCTACTTCATGCAGTCTCTGACGAGTCAAACAGCCTCAGTGTCTAAGTGGCGCACAGCATAGAATGTTTTCAGTGAATGCAGCTATGAGGGAGGAACAGCATGCAGAAAGAACAGTGCATAGGTCCAGGTTGGAGTTCCTGGAGGTGCTTTCCAGTGTCATTCAGTGCAAGCTTGACTGGGTGGCGCCCCCCGGTGGTCGGTCTGTCAAAGTCACCCTGCTTGCAGTGAAAGTCGAGTCTTTTCCTTAAGGGACGACCTTGGCGGAGCTTTTTTTTTTGTTTTTTTTTTTGAGCAGGGATCTGGTCTGAGATGTGCAGTTTAGATCAGTCACTGCAGAGCCCTTTCTGACACACACAGAACCAGAAAATCCGCTCCAAAGGGGCTTGACAAGGTGGAAGGTCGGAGAAACCAAGCTTAAAGATCAAGCTAACATGCATAACGTCTTCAGCCATCCAGGCCAACTATTTTTTGTTTCTTTTCCTGAAGACAAGAAACGTCGCTTCTTTGTGTGTCCCATCTTTTTTTTTTTTTAAAGGAGAAAAGGATACGAACGGCTTCGTTGCTACGCCATTCTTGCGCTCGTCAATTTTCTGGCTACCTTTGGTAAAACGATCAAGAAAAAACAACAACCCTGAAACGTCGCGCACGTCCTCGCGTGAACTTACCGCTCTCATTTTCGCCACTCAATCCGACCGCCGCCGCCGCCGCCGCCATCGTCTTTAACCAACGTTCGCAGCCCCCTTTCGCCAGTTCTCGACTGCTCCCTCCGAAAGACGTGTGGGACACGTCAATCAAATCAGTAAGGTAAAAAAATATATAAAATAAAAATGAAACGGACATGGTCGTATATCCCAGAGCGGATGTACACCACAATGATTTGAAATAGCCGCCATCCAGCGGCAGTTCACCGCCGCGTCATTTTGGAGATGAAGCCGACGATGGCCGAGGCGGGCTGGTCCACGTCCAGCTCTGCAAACAGGTGACTGACGTTGTCGGTTGTGCTTCCTTGTTTCCTCGCCACAAAGCCAAAAAGCCTGACGAAACAAAAACAAATGTATTTAAATCCATCCATTTTCTTCCATGTAGCTAAGGTCAGAACGCGGGGGCAGCAGCCTAAGCAGGGAAGCCCAGACTTCCCTCCCCCCAGCCGCTTCATCCAGCTCTTCCCAGGGGATCCCAAGTTGGGAAGACATAGTCCTGGGTTTTCCCCGTGGCTTCCTACCGGTCGGACATGCCCGAAACACCTCCCTAGGGAGGCGTTGGGTGCCATCCTGACCATATGCCCGAACCACCTCATCCGGCTCATCTCCATGTACCCGTCATCTTGTCCTTTCGGTCATAACCCAAAGCTCATGACCATAGGTGAGGATGGGAACGTAGATCGACCGGTAAATTTAGAGCTTTGCCTTCCGGCTCAGCTCCTTCTTCACCACAATGGATCGATGCAGCATCCGCATTACTGAAGACGCCGCACAGATCTGCCTGTCGATCTCACAATCCACTGATGAACAAGACTCCGAGGTACTTGAACTCCTCCCCAACCCGGGAGATGGCACTCCACCCTTTTCCGGGCGAGAACCATGGAATTGGTGTATTTTTAGCACAATATTTGACAGGAAGGAAAAAAAAAATAGAAAGTATTTACCTGACTGAACCACCGCCCTCTTTGCCCCACCTGCACAAAACAAGTACAATTACTAGTTTGTCCATGGGAGATGCATTTTTTTTGTTCCCAATGTATTTAACATCCACAAATAATGTTACGCTATTGAATGGAGACAAGTCAAACACTAGCACCAGGCGGAAAAAGGCCGGCGTGTCCCTTTAGACCAAACCTAGGCAAAATACGGCCCGCGGCCCACATGCGGCCCATCAAGACTTTCAATCTGGCCCGCCGGACGTTCTACATCATGGGTACCAAACTCTGGCCCGTGGGCCAAATTTGGCCCGCCGTTTAATTTCATTTGGCCCTTGAGGCAATATCAAATTAACATTAGAGCTGGCCCGCCGGTAACACCACATTCACCGCTAATACTCGTACTTGCCAACCCTCCCGATTTTCCCGGTAGACTCCCGCAGTTTAGTGCCCTTACCGAAAATCTCCCTGGGCAACCATTCTCCCGATTTCCCCCCAGACAACAATATTGGGAGCGTGCCTTAAAGGTCCCCAACCTTTTTGTATCTGCGGACCGGTCAACGCTTAATAATTTTTATTTTTATTTCATGAAAAAGGGACGTTTTGGTCATGAAAAAGGGAGGTTTTTGTGGTTGGTTCACTAATTGTAAGTGTATATTGTGTTTTTTATGTTGATTTAATAAAAATAAAAAAATAAAATATTTTTTTCTTTTTTTTTCGATTTCCTAGTCACTGCCGTTGTGTCCTTGGGCAAGACACTTTACCCACCTGCTCCCAGTGCCACCCACACTGGTTTAAATGTAACTTAGATATTGGGTTTCACTATGTAAAAACGCTTTGAGTCACTAGAGAAAAGCGCTATATAAATATAATTCACTATAAATATAATTCACTTTTCTCCTCCAAAGTTATTGCTGGGTATTATTGCTGCTCTATTTTTGTTTCATCTGACCACAGAACTTTCCTCCAGATGGCCTTATCTCTGTCCATGTGATGTTTTTTTTCATATTTTCAGTATTTTCTTTACAAGTGTATGTAAACTTTTCTTCACGACTGTATGTAATACCATCATGATAAACCTGTATTTTCACAGTTTATTTGATTTATTTTGGTGATAAATCAATTCAAGCAACCATTTGGGAGCCGAAATCCTTTTTTTTTTTTTAGTAGAGCTGGAATTCCCATCACTTTTAGCAACATTAAAATAAAAAATGGGATAAAATGACAAAACGAGTTGTAGTGCAGTCATGTTCAGTCATACCTTCTGTCTTGGGGATCCGTTTCACAGTAGGTTATGGTGCTTAGCGGATAATGTCGCCGGAAGAAGATCCTGCACGAATCACGGTGGTTATTAAAAACGCAAAAAAATGTACGTCCTAATTTTATTCAGAACGACTTTATGAACTCACTTCCTGTGACTGTCTGTCAGTGTGATCCCCTGCGGGGAAACTTTGCAGTGGACGACGGTGGCGGCGGGCAGAGGATTGGTCGCCAGTGTCTGACTGATGGCCTTGCCGATGGCCTGAGGGCCTGTTAGGGACTCCATGTCCACAGAGTTAATATAGAGCACGTTGCATGCTGGAAGCCAAAAAGGAAAAGCACAGTCAGTCAGTAAATGCCTGAAAACGGTCCATATTCCGGCAAGATCTGCTATTTACCGTAAGACTCCTCCGGAACCTTGGGAGCTGCAAAGTAAAGAGGCGCACATTGTGAGCAATTCTGACCCAATTCTGCACGGGCACCTGAGTTACCTGTTCCTTGCTTCAGAAGCTCCACAACCGGGTCGGTGGGCGTGGCCAGCTCCAGCGCCTCCTCGTTTGGGTCTGAGCCAAGCAAACGCAGGTCAAGCATCTCATGCTTACTCAGCAATTGTGCCTTGGCTGCCCGCTGGTTTACCTTTGGTGGGGATCATCAGCTTGCAGGGCAGTGCCAGCGGCGTCATGGAGTGTTGGTACACCAACGCCGAGAGACAGCCTGAAGTGGAATAGTGAGCGAGTCAGAATGATGAAACCCTCAGAACCAGTGCAGCACACTCACCGAAGTAGGGCTCATTGGGGCATCCCTTCAGACGAACACCTTTGGGGCTGGTCTCGATCAGAAAGTGTCTCACGAGCTCGTTGGTCAGCTCTCCAACTAAATGTAACACTAGAGTAATCACAGCACTGCGGCCTATGTTTTGTTTTTCGAACACAGCGGTACCTCAACTTACGAGCACATGGCGTTCATTAACCCAACTCGTAGCTCGGAAGACTCAAGGCGGCACCTCCCAAAACACAACCCACTTATAAAATGCCTTTTTAGAAGAAATTTGAATTTTAAGTACAAACCCCGTTTCCATGAGTTGGGAAATTGTGTTAGATGTAAATATAAAAGGAATGCAATGATTTGCAAATCCTTTTCAACCCATATTCAGTTGAATGCACTACAAAGACAAGATATTTGATGTTCAAACTCATAAACTTTATTTTTTTTTTGCAAATAATAATTAACTCAGAATTTCATGGCTGCAACACGTGCCAAAGTAGTTGGGAAAGGGCATGTTCACCATTGTGTTACATCACCTTTTCTTTTAAAAACACTCAATAAACGTTTGGGAACTGAGGACAGTAAGTGTTGAAGCTTTGAAAGTGGAATTCTTTCCCATTCTTGTTTTAGGTAGCGCTTCAGTCGTTCAACAGTCCGGGGTCCCCGCTGTCGTATTTCACGCTTCATAATGCTCCAAGCATTTTCGATGGGAGACAGGTCTGGACTGCAGGCGGGCCAGGAAAGTACCCGCCACGCTGTTATAACACATGCTGAAAATGTGGCTTTGCATTGTCCATCCATCCATCCATTTTCTACCGCTTATTCCCTTTCGGGGTCGCGGGGGGCGCTGGCGCCTATCTCAGCTACAATCGGGCGGAAGGCGGGGTACACCCTGGACAAGTCGCCACCTCATCGCAGGGCCAACACAGATAGACAGACAACATTCACACTCACATTCACACACTAGGGCCAATTTAGTGTTGCCAATCAACCTATCCCCAGGTGCATGTTTTTGGAAGTGGGAGGAAGCCGGAGTACCCGGAGGGAACCCACGCACTCACGGGGAGAACATGCAAACTCCACACAGAAAGATCCCTAGCCTGGATTTGAACCCAGGACTGCAGGACCTTCGTATTGTGAGGCAGACGCACTAACCCCTCTGCCACCGTGAAGCCATCTTGACACTATCTTGAAACAAAATCGTCCATGAAAAAGACGGCGCTTAGATGGCAGCATATGTTGTTCCAAAACCTGTATGTACCTTTCAGCATTAATGGTGCCTTCACAGATGTGTAAGTTACCCATGCCTTGGGCACTAATGCACTCCATACCATCACAGATGCTGGCTTTTGAACTTTGCGTCGATAACAGTCTGGATGGTTCGCTTCCCCTTTGGTCCGGATGACACAATGTCGAATATTTCCAAAAACAATTTGAAATGTGGACTTGTCAAACCACAGAACACTTTTCCACTTTGCATCAGTCCATCTTAGATGATCTCGGGCCCAGAGAAGCCGGCGGTGTTTCTGGATGTTGTTGATAAATGGCTTTTGCTTTGCATATTAGAGCTTTAACTTGCACTTACAGATGTAGCGACAAACTATATTTAGTGACAGTGGTTTTCTGAAGTGTTCCCGAGCCCATGTGGTGATATCCTTTAGAGATTGATGTCGATTTTTGATACAGTGCCGTCTGAAGGATCGAAGGTCACGGTCATTCAATGTTGGTTTCCGGCCACGCCGCTTACGTGGAGTGATTTCTCCAGATTCTTTGAACCTTTTGATGCTACTATGGACCGTAGATGTTGAAATCCCTAAATTTCTTGCAATTGGACTTTGAGAAACGTTGTTCTTAAACTGTTTGACTATTTGCTCACACAGTTGTGGACAAAGGGGTGTACATCGCCCCATCCTTTCTTGTGAAAGACTGAGCAATTTTTGGAAAGCTGTTTTTATACCCAATCATGGCATCCACTTGTGCACCTGTGGGATGTTTCAAATAAGTGTTTGATGAGCATTCCTCAACTTTATCAGTATTTATTGCCACCTTTCCCATCTTCTTTGTCACGTGTTGCTGGCATCAAATTCTAAAGTTAATGATTATTTGAAAAAAAAAAACAATGTTTATCAGTTTGAACATCCCTACTTGTAACGAAAGCACAACAAAATGCTGAGAAACAGCTCATATCTCAAATCACTCGTAAGGCAAAGAACTCCTAAGTTGAGGTACCACCGTGGATCATCATACCTTTTTTGCTTTGTGGCACCGTCGGTGGTGGGCAGGCCACCTTCAACGCGAGACCGTACGCCCCGCGGAAGGAGTGGCTGTCCCTGATGACGAATGCGCCGGGTTCCCTGTCCTTAAGCACATTGATGGCTACAAAAAAAAAACAGGAAAAAAGTCGAGAGTCAATGTGGAAACTCAACACTCAGAACCGTCAGAATCACCTTGCTCCCGGGAAATCTCGGGCTTGTACCAGAACTTGGACGTGTCCTGGACAAACTTGACGTTCATCTTGATGTCTGGGTAATCGTCTGTTGATGACAAGAGAAATTATTCCCCAAATAATTACAAAAAACTTGCTTCTCACCATAAATGGACTTAGAGGTCTCGGTCAGGTTTGACCCACTACCGTCCAGAACCAGGTTCTTGTTTTCCGTCCTCTCTACCCCTGTGATGCTGGCATTCTTCTTGTCGGGCAGCTGGGCGGAGACGGGAAAGGCGGGTGTGGAAGGCGGCTGTGCCTGACGAGACGTGGCCCCCAGCTCATCGGGGGTACTGTGGCCGCTCGCCATGGCACGCCGCCCCATCAGGGGGCTGGAAGGTGGCACGCCGGCGCCTGCTGTTTTGGGGTTTCTGCCAATCAAGGGGCTGGAGGGGATGCTGCCTGCCGGAGGGGTGTGTCTGAGCGACGACGGGCTGGCTTGGCCGAGGCGTCTTTGTAGGGCGGGGCTTGGGGGCGTGTTGGTGGCTACTGTGCGGTGGAGGGTATTGGGGCTACCGGGGACGGTGTGGACACCCATGATGTTGACCTGGGAGCCATCAGGGGAGGCAGGTCTTTGAGGGTAGAACGGTGCCGAGCTGTGAGGGCCGTGGTCTGAAGAAGCATACCTCCGTCTTTGGACAGAGATGTGAGATTATTCTTCGGAAGACGTGAGCTTTGATCGTCACTTGCAGAGCTCCTTACCCGTCGGGGCTGCTGGAGGTGAGAGGAGCGCTGAACTGCTGTGCTCTGAATTCCACAAAACCGCGATTATCTGCGTGAGGACAAAAAGTGCAAGATCAGCTCGGTTTTAAAGAGTTGCATGGATTAAAAACACACAAAGAGATACAGTATAATGCCTAAAGTGTTTGGCCACCCATTCAAATGATCAGAATCAGGTGTCCTGATCACTTGGCCCGGGTACAGGTGTATAAAATCGAGCACTTAGGCATGGAGACTGTTTCTACAAACATTTGTGAAAGAATGGAGTTTAGTGATTTCCAGCTTGGAACTGTCATGGGAGGCCACCTGTGCAACAAAACCCAGTCGTGAAATTTCCTCGCTCCTACATATTCCAAAAATCAACTGTGGGCTTTATTATACGAAAATGGAAGAGTTTGGGAACAACAGCAACTCAGCCACCAAGTGGTAATAATAATAATAATAATAATAATAATAATAATAATAATAATAATAATGGATTAGATTTATATCGCGCTTTTCTATTGTTATATACTCAAAGCACTCACAGAGAAGTGGGAACCCATCATTCATTCACACCTGGTGGTGGTAAGCTACATTTGTAGCCACAGCTGCCCTGGGGTGGACTGACGGAAGCGTGGCTGCAAGTTTGCGCCTACGGCCCCTCCGACCACCACCAATCATTCATTCATCATACATTCACCGGTGTGAGCGGCACCGGGGGCAAGGGTGAAGTGTCCTGCTCAAGGACACAACGGCAGCGATTTGGATGTCAATAGGTGGGAAGCGAACCTGCAACCCTCAGGTTTCTGGCACAGCCGCTCTACCCACTAAGCCATGGTATGCCACATAAACTGACAAAGAGGGGTCAGCGGATGCTGAAGCACAGATTGTAAAGACTTTCTGCACAGTCAGTTGCTACAGAGCTCCAAACTTCATGTGACCTTCCAATTAGCCCACATACAGTACGCAGAGAGCTTTCAGGGCCGAGCAGCTGTATCCAAGCCATACATCACCAAGTCCTATGCAAAGTGTCAGATGCAGTGGTGTAAAGCACACCGCCACTGGACTCTGGAGCAGTGGAGACGCGTTTTCTGGAGTGATGATTCACGCTTTTGCATCTGGAAATCTGATGGACGAGTCTGGTTTTGGAGGTTGCCAGGAAAAAGGCACATTTCGGACCGTATTTGTCAAACTTGGACTTGGATTGTTTCTTCGTCGCAGAAGGAATTTGGGATGAGCCAGGCGTGAATGTGAGTACATTTTTAATTATTACTACACAAACAAACTACAACGAGGTAAACAAAAGGCGCGCACAATGGCGGAGGACAGATACTTGGCTACAAAAAACAAATGACTAGCACAAAGGCTGCTAAATATAAATACGAACAAAAATACTTGCGCTGTGGCATGAACAACAAACTTACGTGGCGTGGACAAAACAAAACAGCATAACGTGGCATGAAGCAAATAGGAAAAAATATACTTTGACGAAATTAAAGCATGTTTTCTTGTAAGGATACAAGCGGTTAGACGGGGTATTGCAGAGGCTGATTTGAGGAGAGGCCAGCTCGCAGAGGACAAGAGAGATAGGAGGAAACGTAGTGCAAATACCATCGTAGAGCAGGAATGGGCCAAAGTTTCTACACGTTTGCACAAAGTGCAACAGGGACTGTCATTCAAGAATTGGCTTGTACAGCCATGCTCGGTGTTGCCAACAAACATCTTCTTCCGCTTAGCCAAGGTCGGGTCGCGGGGACAGCAGCCTAAGCAGGGAAGCCCAGACTTTCCTCTCCCCAGCCACTTCGTCCAGCTCTTCCCAGGGGATCCAAAGGCATTCCCAGGCCAGCCGGGAGACATAGTCTTCCCAACGTGTCCTGGGTCTTCCCCGTGGCCTCCTACCAACCGGTAGGAGGCTCTGGCTCCTTTCGATGGGGAGGAGCGGCGGCTTTACTTTGAGTTCCTTCCGGATGGCAGAGCTTCTCACCCAATCTCTAAGGTGAGAACCCCGCCACCCGGCGGAGGAAACTAATTTCGGCCGCTTGTACCCGTGATCTTGTCCTTTAGGTCCTAACCCAAAGCTCATGACCATAGTTGAGGATGGGAACGTAGATCGACCGGTAAATTGAGAGCTTTGCCTTCCGGCTCGGCTCCATCTTCATCACAACCGATCGATACAGCGTCTGCATTACTGAAGACGCTGCAAGGATCTGCCTGTCGATCTCACGATCCACTCTTCCTTCACCTGTGAACAAGACTCCGAGGTACTTGAACTCCTCCACTTGGGGCAAGATCTCTTCCCCAACCCGGAGATGGCACCCTACCCTTTTCCGGGCAAGAACCATGGACTCGGACTTGGAGGTGCTGATTCTCATCCCGGTCGCTTCACACTTGGCTGCGAACCGATCCAGTGAGAGCTGAAGATCCTGGCCGGATGAAGCCATCAGCACCACATCATCTGCAAAAAGCAGAGACCTAATCTTGCAGCCACCAAACCGGATCCTCTCAACGCCTTGACTGCGCCTAGAAATTCTGTCCGTAAAAGTTACGAACAGAATCGGTGACAAAGGACAGCCTTGGCGGAGTCCAACCCTCACCCGGCAATGCGGACCAAGCTCTGACACTAAAAAAGTGCATTGTATGATTACAACACTCATTATAACTGAAAACATATTACGGAAAATTGACTAAAATAGGATGACAAAACTATTTAAATGAATACAAAATAAACTATTAATAATAATTTGAGGAACCATTACAAAATAAAAAAATAAAATCGAAATAAGTGTCTGACCCCAGAGAGTATGTCTAGAACTACTTATAGACCTATTATTTTGGTTTATAAAAACTAATGTCAAAACGACAGCAATTGAATGCATCCGTGCACACGTCCTTGGCAGCAAACATGGCGCCTGTTGTTTAGTTGGCCACGCTCTCTTAAAACACGACTCTGAGAACGACAGCACGAATGCACTTTTCAATGTTGACGAAGGTGGAACTGACCGGATGCGACCTTTTGATGAGGACTCACACCTGATGCTGACGTCCGACCAGGTAGGGAGCGAGCTGCAGACAAACAGGGACTATGTTTACATTGCAGGCTCAAAGGGCTCAAATCATCCATCCATCCATTTTCTACTGCTTATTCCCTTTAGGGTCGTGGGGGGCGCTGGTGCCTATCTCAGCTACAATCGGGCGGAAGGCGGCATACACCCTGGACAAGTCGCCCCCTCAACGCAGGGCCAACACAGATAGACAGATAACATTCACACACTCGGGCCAATTTAGTGTTGCCAATCAACCTATCCCCAGGTGCATGTCTTTGGAGGTTGGAAGAGCCTATCCCCAGGTGCATGTCTTTGGAAGTGGGAGGAGCCTATCCCCAGGTGCATGTCTTTGGAGGTGGGAGGAAGCCGGAGTACCCGGAGGGAACCCACGCAGTCACGGGGAGAACATGCAAACTCCACACAGAAAGATCCCGAGCCCGGGATTGTGTGAATTGTGAATTTTATTTATATAGCGCTTTTTCTCTGGTGACTCAAAGCGCTTTACATAGTGAAACCCAATATCTAAGTTACATTCAAACCAGTGTGGGTGGCACTGGGAGCAGGTGGGTAAAGTGTCTTGCCCAAGGACACAACGGCAGTGACTAGGTTGGCAGAAGCGGGAATCGAACCTGCTACCCTCAAGTTGCCGGCACGGCCACTCTACCAACCGAGCTAAACCGATTGAACCCCAGACTAATAGATTTTATTTGTAAAAAGCAATTTACATTGAGCAAACAACCTCAAAGTGCTACAGTGTATTAAAAAAATAATAATAATTAAAAAAAAAAAATTTGAAAAAGATAATAAAAATAAATACAAATTAAATCTAGAACAGCCTAGTAGCTATTACTAGTATGTATATATCTATAAAAACGCTTTTTTAAAAAGAAGGTTTTTCAAGCCTTTTTTAAAAGCATCCACAGTATGGGGTGCCCTCAGGTGGTCAGGGGGAGCAGAAAGCTTTGGTTACCTCCCAAAATTTAGAGGAAATCTTTCTTTTTCATTGTCACATTTACTCTCTGTAAAGCACCAGTTCAATTATTCCATTATTGGCAGCAAAACAGGCCCAGAGCATAATACTACCACCATCATGCTTGACGGTATGCATGGTATTCCTGGGATTAAAGGCCTTACCTTTTCTCCTCCAAACTTATTGCTATATAACATATAGGGGCGGCATAGCTCGTTTGGTAGAGTAGCCGTGCCAGCAACTTGAGGGTTGCAGGTTCGATTCCCGCTTGTGCCATCCTAGTTACTGCTGTAGTGTCCTTGGGCAAGACACTTTACCCACCTGCTCCCAGTGCCACCCACACTGGTTTAAATGTAACTTAGATATTGGGTGTCACTATGTAAAGCGCTTTGAGTCACTTGAGAAATGCGCTATTTAAATATAATTCATTTAATTTCATATACAGTATGTATTATATATGTGTAATATTTACATATATACAGTACATGATACATACTGTATGTATGTATATATATATATATATATATATATATATATATATATATATATATATATATATATATATATATATATATATATATACACATACATACAAAGTACGTACTATATACTGTATATATAATATGAGCGCTATATAAATATAATTCACTAATTCACTAATATAATATAATACAACATTGTCCCGGTTTCGTTAGATCCACAATGGTTTGGACTTTCACAATATCATGTTAGATCCGCTCGACATCCATTGCTTTCGGTCCCCTAGGGGGGGGTTTGCCCACATTTGCGGTTCTCTCCAAGATTTCTCATAGTCATCATTGTTGACGTCCCACTGGGGTGAGTTTTTCCTTGCCCTTATGTGGGCCCTACCGAGGATGTCGTTGTGGTTTGTGCAGCCCTTTGAGACACTTGTGATTTAGGACTATATGAATAAACATTGATTGATTGGTTGATTGATTGATTGATACATCCATAAATGTGAACGCATGTGAAAAAGTGCAATATATTTATCTGTACAGTAATCTATTTATTTATTTATTATATATATATTAATATATTATTTATATATATATATTTATTTAATTATATATGCACCTTATTGCTTTTTTTATGCTGCACCAACATGAGCTTATGTAACAAAATGTCCTTCTTATCCGTGCTCTAAAGTTCAAATTTGAATGACAATAAAAAGGAAGTTTAAGTCTAAGTCTAAGTACTGAAATGTTGGTAAACAAAAAAAAAGACTATTTGCACACAGGTGCAGTGTGTTATTCATTGTGAGGTCATGCCATGCTTAACTTTTGCATAAGCGCAGGCAGGCCCTGCCTATGCAAATGTTGTGAGAGAAAACACAGTCAAAGCCCATCTGAAGAGATTGCTCAAGAGCGTCTTGCTGGACCGGCGGGATGACCGCGATGGACCGAGCCTTTGTCGGCCTCCTGCTCCTGCAGGGCTTCACCACCACCGGGGCAAAGTACGTCTTCGTGGACCAAAAAATGAGCTGGTACGACGCTCAGAGCTACTGCAGGGAGTTCCACACTGACCTGGCTCCGGTTATCAATGATATCCAACTCCAGGAACTCAGGGAAATCAGCGGCTACGTGTCTCAATTCTGGACCGGACTTGTGAGGAACTTCACGGACCGAGAGGAATGGATGTGGTCAGGGGGCGGCAGGGCTTCCACCGCTCCCTGGTCGCCCGGTCAGCCGAACGGCCGGCCGAATAACGACTTTGGTATGATGATCCACTACAGGATTCACAATGAAAACAAAGAACACGAGGTGTTCTTCTTTTGCTACGAGGCCATCGTTGTGAGGGAGCGAGTGAGCTGGGAGGAAGCTTTGGAACACTGCAGGGAGCAACACAACCACCTGGCCAGCCTGGCGTCGAGGACAGAGACGCTGCTCGTCCAGAGGGAACTGGAGAAGAACTTCTCCACCCAATATGTCTGGATGGGTCTGCGTTATTTCCCGGGGGGTTGGCGCTGGGTGGACGGGGAGCCATTGGCGTACAAAGGCTGGGTTGGTGAGGAGCCTTTATGTCCGGCACTCAGACTGAAGTGTGGCGCTCTGAAGGTGAAGGGGAGGATGCCGAGTATTGATACTGACTCCAGTGTTTCTTTTGATTCCAATGACACAATAACAGGAGAACGTTTGGGGACAGACACTGTGTTTTTGAAAGAATCCGTGTGGGAAGCTTGGGACTGCGAGCAGAGGCTTTATTTTATTTGCTCCTGAAAAAGCTTAATGTATTTTTTATTGATGGAGCAGTTTTCAAATCTTTATTTATGTTTAACCTTCACTTAATGCAGGGGTCGGGAACCTTTATGGCTGAGAGAGGCATGAAAACCAAATATTTTAAAATGTATTTCCGTGAGAGCCATATAACATTTTTTAACACTGAATACAACTAAATGTATGCATTTTTAAGTAACACCAACATGTTTTGAGTATAACTAGTCTTGTATTCTTTTTAATAACATTGTTATTCTGAAGCTAACCAATAATAAATAAAATACTTCTTACAATTAATGCGACTTCTTGAACAGGTGCGGTAGAAAACGGATAGATGGATTAAAAATGCAGGCGAATGTTTTAATTTTTTGAACGTTTTTTTTTAACTCTGATTGCTAGTGGAATTATTAATTTCTTATCGTGTTAAGCAATGTTAGCTAAGATTAATCTGAGAGCCAGATGCAGTCATCAAAAGAGCCCTACCCCTGACTTAATGGGACGTTTTGGTTGAAATACATATGTGTGCGTCTCAGATATCCTTGTTGTAGCATTATTTCCTGAATCGTTGTATCATTGAAAAAAAAAAAAAAACTTAATAAAATATGTAAAAGCCAAATTCTTAAGGATTTGAAGATGTTAAATCGCACCAATTCGAGCAAATTCAACCAACCCCCACGAATCGTTATTGCACATTATTATTGCACTTAGACAAACTTTATTGATCCACAAGGGAAATTGTTCCACACAGTAGCTCAGTTTCAAAGGATGGAAAGGATAATGTAGGTATTAAGTAGACTAAAAATGTACCATAGTAGCAATATAAAATATAACATATTTGCAATATTTACATATTATATAGATAGTATAAAATATACTGTATATATACATATATATATATATATATATATATATATATATATTTATATATATATATATATATATATATATATATATATATATATATATATATATATATATATATATATATATATATATATATACCGGAACCGGAAGTTGTTATAATTGATATCCATTGCTTTCGGTCCCCTGGGGAGGTCCGTCCCATTGGGGGTGAGTTTTTCCTTGCCCTTATGTGGGCTCTACCGAGGATGTCGTTGTGGTTTGTGCAGCCCTTTGAGACACTTGTGATTTAAGGCTATATAAATAAACATTGATTGATTGATATATATGTATGTATGTATGTATACATATATAATATGTAATTATTACACATATATAATACATACTGTATACATGCATATACATATATAGAGGTATACATACATATACATATATAGAGGGCGGCATAGCTCGGCTGGTAGAGTGGCCGTGCCAGCAACTTGAGGGTTGCAGGTACGATTCCCGCTTGTGCCATCCTAGTCACTGCCGTTGTGTCCTTGGGCAAGACACTTTACCCACCTGCTCCCAGTGCCACCCACACTGGTTTAAATGTAACCTAGATATTGGGTGTCACTATGTAAAGCGCTTTGAGTCACTTGAGAAAAGCGCTATATAAATATAATTCATTTCATTTCATATACAGTATGTATTATATATGTGTAATATTTACATATATACAGTACATGATACATACTGTATATATATATATATATATATATATATATATATATAATATATATATATATATATATACATACATACACAGTACGTACTATATACTGTATATATAATATGTATATATTTCACATATGTTACATATTAAAATTCCAGTTACATTCGCTGCTGAAATTTCATTTTCTTGAGGGAACTCTCCTGAAGGAATCAATAAAGTACCCACACACTCTCTCTCTCTTTGTGTGTATATATATATATATATATGTATATATATATATATATATATATATATATATATATATATATATATATATATATATATATATATATATATATATATATATGTACACATAAAAATAAAAAGTAAAATGCTCCAAATTAAATGTAGGGTTGGGTGATATCTAACATGTGTGGAATGAACAAACTAAGGGCTCTCAATGTCACATGATTTGAGTCACAAGAAAAAAGCACTATAAACTGTAATATTAATATTAATATCATTATTAGATATAAAGTGTTTCCATTGCCTTAAGACAGGGGTCCGCAACCCGAAACGTTGAAAGAGCCATATTGGACCAAAAAATAAATTTTAAAACATCTGTCTGGAACCGCATAAAATGAAAAGCCGTATATAAGTGTTATAATGAAGTAATTACGTAAGTGTCTATATTAGCTGTATTGGCCATGTATGTCCCGGACTCAACATCTAGGTCCAGAGTATAAAAAGTCACCAAAAATTAATTGACAAAGAAGGTCAAGGCAAAAGAGTCAGGAGTGTCCTGACCAGATATCTAGATCCCTAGATTGACTGATGTAAAATGTTTTTTATCACATTGTTTCGTTTCACGTGTCCAGTAAAGATTTTATACATTTTTTAGATGGCTCAAGTGTGATTCACAACAATAGCGCCCCACAGCGCACTGGATTCCAGTTAATTGAAATACCACAACACTGGATATTGTTCAGATACATTACATGTAATTTAAGAACTTGCACACAAAGCAACAAGGTAGAGAACGAGACTCTGTCCCAGGTGGAGGAGTTTAAGTATCTCGGGGTCTTGTTCACGAGTGAGGGAAAGATGGAGAAGGAAATCAGCCGGAGAATCGGAAAAGCTGGGTCAGTATTGCAGTCTCTCTGCCGCACTGTTGTGATGAAACGAGAGCTGAGCCAGAAGGCAAAGCTCTCGGTCTACATTCCTACTCTCACCTATGGTCATGAAATGTGGGTCATGACCAAAAGAGAAAGATCGCGGATACAAGCGGCCAAAATGAGTTCTCTCAGAAGGGTGGCTGGCATCTTCCTTAGAGATAGGGTGAGAAGTTCAGTCACCCACTCTGAACGGATACAAGCGGCCGAAATTACTTCTCTCAGAAGGGTGGCTGGCATCTTCCTTAGAGATAGGGTGAGAAGTTTAGTCACCCAAGAGAGACTCTGAGCCAATACAAGCGGCCGACATGAGTTCTCTCAGAAGGGTGGCTGGCATCTTCCTTAGAGATAGGGTGAGAAGTTTAGTCACCCAAGAGAGACTCTGAGCCAACACAAGCGGCCGACAGGAGTTCTCTCAGAAGGGTGGATGGCATCTTCCTTAGAGATAGGGTGAGAAGTTCAGTCACCCAAGAGAGACTCTGAGCGGATAGAAGCGGCCGAAATGAGTTCTCTCAGAAGGGTGGCTGGCATCTTCCTTAGAGATAGGGTGAGAAGTTCAGTCACCCAAGGGAGACTCTGAGCGGATACAAGCGGCCGACATGAGTTCTCTCAGAAGGGTGGCTGGCATCTTCCTTAGAGATAGGGTGAGAAGTTCAGTCACCCAAGAGAGACTGAACGGATACAAGCGGCCGAAATGAGTTCTCTCAGAAGGGTGGCTGGCATCTTCCTTAGAGATAGAGTGAGAAGTTCAGTCACCCAAGAGAGACTCGGAGCGGATACAAGCGGCCGAAATGAGTTATCTCAGAAGGGTGGCTGGCATCTTCCTTAGAGATAGGGTGAGAAGTTCAGTCACCCACTCTGAACGGATACAAGCGGCCGAAATTACTTCTCTCAGAAGGGTGGCTGGCATCTTCCTTAGAGATAGGGTGAGAAGTTTAGTCACCCAAGAGAGACTCTGAGCCAATACAAGCGGCCGACATGAGTTCTCTCAGAAGGGTGGCTGGCATCTTCCTTAGAGATAGGGTGAGAAGTTTAGTCACCCAAGAGAGACTCTGAGCCAACACAAGCGGCCGACAGGAGTTCTCTCAGAAGGGTGGATGGCATCTTCCTTAGAGATAGGGTGAGAAGTTCAGTCACCCAAGAGAGACTCTGAGCGGATAGAAGCGGCCGAAATGAGTTCTCTCAGAAGGGTGGCTGGCATCTTCCTTAGAGATAGGGTGAGAAGTTCAGTCACCCAAGGGAGACTCTGAGCGGATACAAGCGGCCGACATGAGTTCTCTCAGAAGGGTGGCTGGCATCTTCCTTAGAGATAGGGTGAGAAGTTCAGTCACCCAAGAGAGACTGAACGGATACAAGCGGCCGAAATGAGTTCTCTCAGAAGGGTGGCTGGCATCTTCCTTAGAGATAGAGTGAGAAGTTCAGTCACCCAAGAGAGACTCGGAGCGGATACAAGCGGCCGAAATGAGTTATCTCAGAAGGGTGGCTGGCATCTTCCTTAGAGATAGGGTGAGAAGTTCAGTCACCCAAGAGAGACTGAGCGGATACAAGCGGCCGAAATGAGTTCCCTCAGAAGGGTGGCTGGCATCTTCCTTAGAGATAGGGTGAGAAGTTCAGTCACCCAAGAGAGACCCTGAGCCAATACAAGCGGCCGACATGAGTTCTCTCATAAAGGTGGCTGGCATCTTCCTTAGAGATAGGGTGAGAAGTTCAGTCACCCAAGAGAGACTCTGAGCGGATACGGGCGGCCGACATGAGTTCTCTCAGAAGGGTGGCTGGCATCTTCCTTAGAGATAGGGTGAGAAGTTCAGTCACCCAAGAGAGACTCGGAGCGGATACAAGCGGCCGACATGAGTTCTCTCAGAAGAGTGGCTGGCATCTTCCTTAGAGATAGGGTGAGAAGTTCAGTCACCCAAGAGAGACTTCGAGCGGATACAAGCGGCCGAAATGACTTCTCTCAGAAGGGTGGCTGGCATCTTCCTTAGAGATAGGGTGAGAAATTCAGTCACCCAAGAGAGACTCTGAGCGGATACAAGCGGCCGACATGAGTTCTCTCAGAAGGGTGGCTGGCATCTTCCTTAGAGATAGGGTGAGAAGTTCAGTCACCCAAGAGAGACTCTGAGCAGATACAAGCGGCCGAAATGAGTTCTCTCAGAAGGGTGGGTGGCATCTTCCTTAGAGATAGGGTGAGAAATTCAGTCACCCAAGAGAGACTCTGAGCCAATACAAGCGGCCGACATGAGTTCTCTCAGAAGGGTGGCTGGCATCTTCCTTAGAGATAGGGTGAGAAGTTCAGTCACCCAAGAGAGACTCTGAGCCTATACAAGCGGTCGACATGAGTTCTCTCAGAAGGGTGGCTGGCATCTTCCTTAGAGATAGGGTGAGAAGTTTAGTCACCCAAGAGAGACTCTGAGCGGATACAAGCGGCCGAAATGAGTTCTCTCAGAAGGGTGGCTGGCATCTTCCTTAGAGATAGGGTGAGAAGTTCAGTCACCCAAGAGAGACTCTGAGCGGATAGAAGCGGCCGAAATGAGTTCTCTCAGAAGGGTGGCTGGCATCTTAGAGATAGGGTGAGAAGTTCAGTCACCCAAGGGAGACTCTGAGCGGATACAAGCGGCCGACATGAGTTCTCTCAGAAGGGTGGCTGGCATCTTCCTTAGAGATAGGGTGAGAAGTTCAGTCACCCAAGAGAGACTGAGCGGATACAAGCGGCCGACATGAGTTCTCTCAGAAGGGTGGCTGGCATCTTCCTTAGAGATAGGGTGAGAAATTCAGTCACCCAAGAGAGACTCTGAGCGGATACAAGCGGCCGAAATGAGTTCTCTCAGAAGGGTGGCTGGCATCTTCCTTAGAGATAGGGTGAGAAGTTCAGTCACCCAAGAGAGACTCTGAGCCTATACAAGCGGTCGACATGAGTTCTCTCAGAAGGGTGGCTGGCATCTTCCTTAGAGATAGGGTGAGAAGTTCAGTCACCCAAGGGAGACTCGGAGTAGAGCCGCTGCTCCTTCGCTTGGAAAGGAGCCAGCTTAGGTGGTTCGGGCATTTCGTGCGGATGCCTCACGAGCGTCTCCCAAGGGAGGTCCTCGTTGCGCGTCCCATTGGGAGGAGACCCCGTGGCAGGCCAAGGACCAGATGGGGGGATTACATCTCCTCTATGGCCTGGGAACGCTTCGGGATCCACCAGGAGAAAGTTGCTAAAGTTGCTCTGGAGAGGGAAGTCTGGGGATCTCTGCTGGAGCTGTTGTCCCTGCGACCAGGTTGAAGATGGATGGATGGATGGACACAAAGCAACACTGGAGGTGACTATGAAGAGCGCATTTTCGGCGCATGCGTACTAGGTTGCGTTGCGCCGGCGGACGGAGAGGGGCAGATGGTCTTAAACGACCATTGTGTGGCTGTGGACAAGGATAAGGTTAGAGTTTCCCCTTCGACTTAGTTGCAATTGCAGAAGAAAGTGAAAGTTGCAACTTTGCCCATCCTCCACTAACACCTGAAAACCATCACCATTTCCATAGAAAGTTTTGGGGAAAAGCTTTTGTGAAATCAGGCTTTTAAGGCCACAACAGTTTTGTAAAGTAAGACAAGTAAGAAAGCCGAACCGGAAAGGGGACAGAGGCAAGTCGGCAATTGTTTTCGGCTTTTCGAGAACACGTTTGCAGAATGAACATTTAAATTTAAACAGGAAGTTTAAACATATGAGGGGAAACATTCTCACCGCAGCCTTGCCAAGGGGGACTGTTGCTGGCAAACCTATTGGCATCATTGTCCTCAAAAACTTCCCTGTAGCTTCGCATTGGGTCCTGCCAGAAAAGAATAAAACACAAAGAATCAGCATATTAAATATTACATTTTTTTTAATACTGATGACAGTGATTAATAGACCTCTCTCAGTCTTCCTCCAGGGTTGTGGGACAGACTGTCGCTGAAGTCTGGCGAAAGGCTTGCTGACCTGTTGTCATGGCCACTGTGGTACTGACCCTCACTGGTGGTTCGACGCCGACCTGTCTCCTGGTTGACCTCAGGGGTTATTCCCCTGGAGCGTAGCCCTAAAAATTCCCGGACATTAAATAATATGAGCAACAACTACAGAGTCGTATCTTCTACATCAGACCTGGGCAAATTAAGGCCCGGGGGCCACATGCGGCCCATTAAGCTGTTCAATCTGGCCCGCCGGACATTCCCAAATAATTTTTTTTAGACTTTAAGATGGAAAATGTAGCTGCCATTATGATGTGTAGTGATGTTTTCTAATTTTCAAAAGCGCAGATTCAATGATTGGAATCTGCGCTTTTGGCTGATATACCAGTTACTACGGTAATCTAATTAGTTACTGTGGTCATCTAATTAGTAACTATGGTAATTGACGTCACAGCAGCTCAGACGAGGCACCAAGCAGTGTAGGTGGGAAGTGTTTCCACAGACGCGGAAGGAGATTTTCACAACAAAGTTCTAAAGCTTAGTGCTATATCAGATATATCAGATTGTAGGTGGATTTGTTTTGTACCCTTCGTTCATATTTCACTGTTTGTTGCATTCTTGTTGCATTTCACTTGATTGTAAAATATGTCGATCGAAAGGGGTGTGACATTTATATTTTGTCAATATTCAGTGTTTTATCCTTCATAGAAAAATGTAAAATTCCATTAAGTTTTTGTCATAAAGTTTTTAGCATTCAATCAGACATTATTGTGATTTTTTTGTTTTAGTGTTCCTAAAAATAGATATACTGGCCCCCAGACACATTTTTTTCTCAAAAAGTGGCTCCCCGAGTCAAAATAATTGCCCAGGCCTGTTCTACATGCTAGTCTATGCTCATCATGGGTACACATGTCAATATTCATTTATTTTGGGTGGAATGTTTATACATGCATGTGAGTGAAGTAAAGTGAAGTATATTTATATAGCGCTTTTTCTGTAGTGACTCAAAGCGCTTTACATAGTGAAACCCAATATCTAATTTTTACATTTAAACCAGTGTGGGTGGCACTGGGAGCAGGTGGGTAAGGTGTCTTGCCCAAGGACACAACGGCAGTGACTAGGATGGTGGAAGCGGGGATCGAACTTGCAACCCTCAAGTTGCTGGCACGGCCACTCTACCAACCGAGCTATACCGCCTATAATGTCTCAAATTACCTTTTAAAAGGTAAAAATTTATGTTTTTTTGTTTACATCTGGTCAAAGCAATTCAGGCTAAAATCATATTATATATATATATATATATATATATATATATATATATATATATATATATATATATATATATATATATATATATATATACATACATACATATATATATATATATATACATACATACATATATATATATATATATACATACAGTACATGCTATAAGTTTGGACACACCTCATTCAATATATATATATATATATACATATATATATATATATATATACATATATATATATACATATATATATGTGTGTGTATTTCTATATACATACATATATATAGAAATACATATACATATATGTATATGTACAATATATATATACATATAATTGTATATGTATATATATACACACACACACACATATATATACACATACATACATATATATATATATATATATATAAAATATATATATACATATATATATATATGAATAAATAACAAATTAACAACTCAAATTGGTTGTTCCAAAAGGACAATGACACCAAGTTCAAATAGTTTAACTATATTCTAATAATTATTATTTTAATTTTGCACTTATTACTTAACAAAATTAGTATCATCACTATCATTATTAGCATTATTATTATTATCATCAACTTATTCTGGTTATTGAAATTTTTGATTAGTGTATGTACAAGTCTGACTTCAAAGGCATAATAAATGAACTATGATTAAAAAAAAAAGAGGTCATTATGTCAGAACGTTTCTACAAATGCTGTGTAAGAAATTAAAGTGAAGCCAACCAAAAGCAGAGGGGCAGTGGACAAACCGGAGAAGGAATAGGAGCGATGGCGGTCAGATGGTTGCGGTGTCATGCTGTCACTGATGCCCCGGATACGAGCGTTGTACTCTGATGCCGGGGTGGGAGGTCAGGGTGGTGGATAGTGGACAGGAGGAGGAGGGTAATGGAGGTAGAAGGCGAGGGGGCGTGCAGAGGATGAAGCAATAGTGGGAAGGGGGTTGTCCGGTCAGCAGGAGTGATGGATTGAACAGAAAAGGAGAAGAAAAACAATAAAAGGAACTGACTTAAATGAAAAAAATACACATCTGTATGTGAAACAATATTCAACATGTGATGACACTGAATGTTTCTAAGCAAAATAAAAGCAAAAGAAGGTATGTGCAACATGCATCCACTGGGTGGCAGTGCTGAGTTTCCACTGATTTACCAGGAAAGCTGGGTTCTCCAAACCTTCAAGGTATTACGATGCAGAGCTAATTATATGTGGACGTCTCATTCCTCTGGTGACTATATACTGTAACAGGAACTGCTGTGAGCCGCTCAACCACGTGGACGAGCTCGTGTTGAAACTATACTGATTAAATTCGGACTCCAGCGAGGCAGTCAGCGAAATGAACCTTGTCAGATCCGTTACTTATGCAATTACTGGTACAATGTGGCACATGTAGTGGAGACTGACTTTTACCACCCCGTCATCCGGTCTTACCGGCGATGCGGTGAGCCACCAGGCCTTCCAGGTTCAGATTTTCCTCCTCTGCATCTTGGTCTCGGGCCAAAGACGAAGAGGAGGTGTCTTTAGGCTGCGGGGTGAGAACGGGAAGTGGGGAGGAGGACTCACTGCAGCCTGGATAGGGTGATGAGCCCTGTGGGTCTGGGGAGTGCGACACTACCCCGACCGTGTACGAGTTCACAGGCTTTAGCGGCTGTTGGACGTTCGGGGAGGGAGCGGAGGGAAAGTGGTGCTGCGCTTGGCGTGTGTGCATGTAGGGTTCGGGTGTGTGTGTTGGGGTTGTGTTCTGGTGCTGGTAGGTGGGGCTGGGCCTTTGAGGAGAGGACATTGGAGACTCCAAAACAGGGCTCTGGTTGGGAAAAGTTCTCCCAGTGGAGCGTGGTGGCTGATGGAAGGTGTTGTTGAATGACCCAGAGGTGCTGTAGCCGTGGATAGCAAAGTCTGCTTGGTATGAGGGCCTTGTAAGAGTCTGGGAGAAGGGCACCTGCGATGAATGGAGGGTGTTCTCCCCAGGAGGCGCGCTGTATGACTTGGACATGTGGGAGTTTATCGGATCCAGGTCTAGCATGAGCATGTTGAGGGCTTCGATGGACTGCTCGATGTCCCTTTGAGAAGCGGACGAAGGAAAATGTGGCAAGCTATGGGTGGACTGAAGTGGTGGGCCAAAAGGATCATCTGGGAGGCTATACTGATGCCATGTATTGAGACCTCTTTGAACAGCCTCCCGGCTACTGGTGCTCCTCTCTGGTGCCCTGGGCATCAGTTTAGGGTTGGCCTCAGGGCTGCCAGCAGGTGGGTTACCAAAGGACTGTGAGTGATACATTCCACTTCCATTCTGGTAGTTGTTGTACCCACCTTGTGGGGACACCAAGGCGCTGCACTCCTGCATTGCAGTGGGTGTTTGCAACCCGTGCACGGGCATCTCATTCAACTTTTTTCCTAGAACCCCTCTTTCAAGGAAGGGCCCGTCAGATTGAGCACTGATGGGGGTTTCTGACTGGTAGTAGAGGTCAGCTGCTGTGGCCTGACCGTCTAAGGATGAGAGTGTGCCCAAGCTGTCCACGCTATTACCCTCTTGGCTATTGGGCAGCTCGTCGTCAAGAATATCTGTCTCGCGCTCTTCTGTTGAAGGTACACAAGTTAGCCTGGTGTGGCCCCCGTTGACATGCACTTGTGCAGGGACCAGGTGTCGGACACCTCCCCCTGGACTGGCTGAAGTAGACAAATACGCTTGTCGCTGATGAACAGGAGCCTCAAGTCCACTCAAAATCTGATCAAGTTCTTTCTTCTCATGAGGGCTGAGCAGTGGGTGACTTGCTACTTGGTTACCATGGCTTGAGCCGCCCTGCACAGACTGACAATGTTCCTCAGTTCGATCAGTCTTGACGGAGGCGGTGGAGTTGCCCGAGTCGCTGCTCACAGAGAGGGTGTGGTCAACCGCAGGAAGAGAGGCATGGCCTGTTACAGGAAGGGTATGCTCTGTGGTTTGAAGTTGGTGGTTTGGGTGTCGCAAAGGGTTCTCTACAGCGGTCAGGAGGCTTTCATGAACTGGCAGGCCGTTGATGGTGACCACTCCCTCCAGGGAGTCTTTCTTACGGACCCGTGCATACAGGCTACCATCAAGTGGACCTTGAGTGTGGACAACATCTGAAAAACAGACATATGTTATTATTATTAAACCTGTTCCACAGCAAATAATGGCATACAAAAAATCAAAAGAACAAATCCAGGTTAGCAAAGTACCAGATCACCCTGCCCACAAGCACAAGGACCCCACAGTCTGCAATGATCTTTTTTTAAACCTAGGTTTCTAGCCCAGCAACCAGCAACACTAACCCCCGTTCCTCTATTAATAGACAGTTTACAGGGCTCAAGCCCCAACCCACATTGCGTCACTGAGAACTGGCTTGTCTGATGTGAACCTTTAAAATGGCGAGTTCCGGTGCCACGCCTGTGTGAAAGTAGTTAAAAGACTGATACTTCATCCAAACTGAAAGACTGAACTTTGTCTCGGCTGTGTACGTGTAGTAACGAGTGAAATTATGCTACTGTAATAGGAAAGTATACTGAGGCACTGGTATACAAACGGATATGGTCGTGACTATGAGGTACTAATACACTGCTTACAACTCAAATAGTAGCAGCAATACCTCTGATACTCAAGAAAAAAGTCATAGTCATGAGGAGAAGTTAATATAGAGTAATACAAGACAAGCAATACCTCTGATACTCAAGAAAAAGTGATAGAGTAATACAAGACACAATAAGTAAAACGACAACATCTGAGTTGTATGTGGGGAGTGACCCCAAGAATTTGGTGGATCAGTCCGACCGCAGTTATTTCCAACAATATATCAACAAGAGAGCAAAAACCCATCTTAAAAAAACACAGCTTGTCCCATACTATAAATCTCTGAAATTTCTCATCCAAACCTCTTACCTATAGAAGTGATTTTCTTTCATCCTTTCCCACAAAAAAACCAAGTCCCAGAACAATCCTTTTACTTCAGCTTGTCCTCTCATCACCCAAAATTTGCTTGAAGCAAGTGAGCAGCACAAAGTTTTTTTGTTTTGTTTTTTCCCAGCAGCAGGGGAGTGGCTACACTTTGGCCAGAACTCCCATCTGTCAGCCCTCTGATGTCACTGGTGGGGTGGGGGGGAACCCTTCATTCTAAGCCAACCTGCATGTCTAAGGTCTTTAGAAACACTCCATTATTATGCAGTGTGCTCTTAACATATCTCAGCTGCATTCTCACACGGACTGACTCGTGGTTTGGAATTTGTTTTACACACCAAATGTCATCCATCCCTTAAGGCCTTTTTCACCCCCTCACCCATCATCCAAAGGGGGCTAGGAACGGAAGAGCCCAGAAAAGACAAGAAATAACTGAGAATTAAGATCGGTTACGATATGGTTTTAGAAGTCTACACTTTACTTAAAGGCCTACTGAAACCCACTACTACCGACCACGCAGTCTGATAGTTTATGTATCAATGATGAAATATGAACATTGCAACACATGCCAATTCGGCCTTTTTAGTTTACTAAATTGCAATTTTAAATTTCCCGCGAAGTGTCCTGTTGAAAACGTCGCGGAATGCAGACGTGTACGCGTGACGTCACGGACTGTTAGGAAATATTAGCGCGGCGCACACACACACAGCTAAAAGTCGTCTGCTTTAAACGCATAATTACACAGTATTTTGGACATCTGTGTTGCTGAATCTTTTGCAATTTGTTCAATTAAAAATGGAGAAGTCAAAGTAGAAAGATTGAGTTGGGAAGCTTTAGCCTTAAGCCACACAAACACACGGTGATTCCTTGTTTAAAATTCCACGGAGGTGAAACTTTACTATGGATCAGAGCGGTCAAGCGAACATGGATCCCGACCAAATGTCAACCAGCAGTTTTCGGTGAGAAAATTGTGGTAAAAAGTCGGCTCTTACCGGAGAATTGCTGAGCTTGTGCCGTCCGTACAGCTGCCGTCGACTTCCATCAGACACCCTTCCGACTATCAGGTACTATTAAACTCACTAAAACACTAGCAACACAATAGAAAGATAAGGGATTTTCCAGAATTATCCTAGTAATCGTGTCTAAAAACATCTGAATCCCTCCCAATGCAATCGCGTTTTTTTTTCTTTTCTAGTCCGTCACTATCAATATCCTCAAACACAAATCTTTCATCCTCGATCAAATTAATGGGGAAGTTGTCGCTTTCTCGGTCCGAATCGCTCTCGCTGCTGGTGGCCATGATTGTAAACAATGTGAGGATGTGAGGAGCTCCATAACCCGTGACGTCACGCGCACATCGTCTGCTACTTCCGGTACAGGCAAGGCTTTTTTATTAGCGACCAAAAGTTGCGAACTTTATCGTCGATGTTCTCTACTAAACCCTTTCAGCAAAAATATGGCAATATCGCGAAATGATCAAGTATGACACATAGAATGGACCTGCTATCCCCGTTTAAATAAGAAAATCTAATTTCAGTAGGCCTTTAACAATATTCCCAACAATATTTTAGTTATGACGGCACAGTAATTGAAACCTCTACATCACCGGTGTAAAACTCAAAGTCTGGGGGCTAAATGTGGCCCGCCCCTTCATTTTATTTGGCCCTCGAAAGCCTGGAAATAATATGTATCAATAAAGTACCGCACAGTTTCTTACTAAATCCATTATTTGTTTCTATTTTGGGAGGAAAAAAAATTACTCCAGGGGTGTCCAAAGTGCGGCCCGCAGGTAATTTTTTAACGGCCCCACGGCACATTTTAAAAATATAAAGATAAACTATGTTTCAAAATTTAATTTTCAATTTTTTTTCCTGTTTTCTCCTTTTTTAAACCGTTCAATTAAGAGATTTTTTCATCATTGATTCTATACAAAAAAACGTCCGTAAAAGGAAAAAAAATGTACAACGGAATGACAGACAGAAATACCCATTTTTTATATATATATAGATTTATTTATTAAAGGTTAATTGAGCAAATTGGCTATTTCTGGCAATTTATTTAAGTGTGTATCAAACTGGTAGCCCTTCGCATTAATCAGTACCCAAGAAGTAGCTTTAGGTTACAAAAAGGTTGGCGACCCCTGGTGTATATGATGTCACTGCAAGTCACATCATTTGTTAATCACTCACAATTGTGTAAGCAAACTGAGAAAACTCCAGACGAGTTTAAACTGAGCAAATGGAAAAAAAAAGCAGCTTTCCCCAGCATCAATAAATAATGGCAGCAGAACTCGGATTAGATCAGGTGAGTCACCCGGGCCAGATGCCACGTTGGTTGGTGCCTATGCTTGTTCACCATGTGCGGTGATGTTTGTTTCCAGCAGTGAGTCAAATGCAGGCCCACACACCTAAGTGCTGGCTCGGGGAGTCTCATTGGCACAACACATACTTGGCAGGCATTAAAAAGCCATTTTAGCACCTGTGGCTAATGGTTTGTTATAAATAGAAGCAGTTGAGCACCGTGTGCCACTGCTGTGTCAACGAGCCAGCTGGGAAGTAGAGTACATACAGTCGTGGGCACATATTGTCAACAAGGCCATGTTTGTTCGTTCCCACTTGAACGAAGAGAGTCAGTACGCTATTTATCGATAGCTAAAGAAAAAAACAATATTTTAAGTGGACCCAGGATGAATTGTGTCTTTTCTGACCTATATATGCTGTTAAAATGTTGGATGCTTGCGTTCAAAGCGTCATATCATAAAGTTAATGTATTTTGGCGGGAGTTTGCACACGGCTTTGGATGTTTCTGTTTGCCGGGTTTTGCAGTCCGCCGACATGGTGACATCATCGCCAGGTGGGAGCACTTATTTAGACATTAAGTAAAGCTCTCAGCCAGAGGAAAAGTATTCATTTCTGTGGAGAAGCGGAGCCGGCAGCCCGACAACGGGGCAGGGCACACCGTAGCCCAGCCCAAGATGGCGGCGAGGAGGCGTGGCCGGCAGTACGACAACGAGGCAGGGCACATAGTATCCCGGCCCAAGATGGCGGCGAGGAGGCGTGGCCGGCAGTCAGACAGCGAGGCAGGGCACACAGTATCCCGGCCCAAGATGGCGGCGAGGAGGCGTGCCCGGCAGTCCGACAACGAGGCTGGGCACACAATATCACTGTTTTTATAATATATATATATATATATATATATATATATATATATATATATATATATATATATATATATATATATATATATATATAACTCTCGGCCAGTGTTTAGTCCGCATGGATGAGCGAGGATGTGTCTAAGGCTCTGTTAGAATAATGATGTATATTTATTATGACACAACTTTAGTATGCTTATAGTCTGTTGCTATAGTTATCATCTATTGTGCTCTAGCTGTATTTTTCCTATCTGTGCAAGGACAAAACTTCTTTGTCCGAGGGGTGACCTCAGCTGCAGACGTTATCTTTGTTTTAGCCCGCTAACAGCCAAGAACCTCAACGCAGATAAGACGACAGCACGCAGACGAAGCAAAAACAAGGCGAAATCACAACGCCCTCAGCACATTCCGTCACGTATTGTGCGTACTGGATCTGCTTTGCTTGATATAGGTGGCCACTCCTTTTAGAGGCGGCCTCAGTGATGTTGACTGTGGAACTCCTGAATAAATAGAGGGATGGCGGGAGCTGAACCTTACAACGTAGGGCGAGACTGTGACTAAGTGTGCAGCTCCATGCATTCTCCCCATGAGCTAAATTGAACTCTGTCTCTGCATGGTTCCTTGCTTCTTGTCTGTTTAATAAATGTCATCAGTGTTTGAACCTGACAGGCTCGGTGTCTGATACCGGCTCATTCAGCCAAGACACTGTGAAGCTTATCTGTCCCGGCGCTCAGCGCTAGCTCTGCATCCTTGTCTCTTCATCCGCATCTCCTCCAGTCTCTTCAAATGGACTCCGGTGTGGCAGAGACATTTTTGTCCCCTTTATTCAAACAGTGTTCTACTGTACATGTACCGAGGAATAGGCACTCAACTGTACCAATTTTCGGTAGTTTTTGTGTGTGTTAATACATTTAAATAGTTTTTTTTTTGTATAATAAAATATATATTTTCTTAAATGAGCTGATTATGATAACTTTTGTCCAGTTGTTGCATCCTGTTTTATTATCACATTTCCGAAGCTTATTTGCAATTGGAGTTTTAAGTTCAAGACTTGAGATGTTAGTAGTTTATTACATGTTGACTCGTCTAGTCTGCTGTCGCGCCCTAAAATGTGTTAATGATGTTTTTTGTTTGTTTATTTTAAAAGTTGTTATTTTGAAAGTACTTTAGTTGCTTTCTTCTTTTAATCCCCATTGTGGGACTCGGTGTAAGAAATTGTGTCCCACACCGTATAATTTGTTTTAGACATGCTTGTTAATAAGTCACTTAGTTACATTTCCACCGTGCCCGAAAAAGAGTTGGGAAAAAAAAGAGCTAATTGTAATTGAATCCTCATATCAGAGATGTGAGCACCCTTTGAAAAAAAAAAAAAAAATAGAAGGAAATTGAGAAAAAATTCATAAATATTTTTTATCACCGTCATGTTCATTTTTTTTTGTGTGTTAATGTGTTAATTATGTAAATATTGCACTTGGTATGCATCTGCTGTTTGATTGTAACGTGCATCTTACTTGCTTTCATTAACACTCTTGAAAATGTTGACATCGCCATGTAAAATTGCTAATGCTAATCAGTAGCATGTCAATAGGAAAGCCAATGTATTTTAACAACAAGCTTGCACATTTTTTCTTTTTAATGATTACTTAGACCTACTACACTACTGTATTTTAATGGTAGTTATTATGGTATTACTTGGAGGGCCACGTTCATTCCGAGGTGGTACTTGGTGGAAAAACTACAGCTTCATTTTAAAGTCACTTAAAGTACGCACTTAGGTGTTTGTATAGTTTTTTTTTTTGGTTGTTGTTTTTTTTTTTAGCAGGACAAGCCTCAGTTACAATTATTCACCCTGACAAGCCGGCATCAGAAATGCGTGGGCACGCTGCGATGTCACCTCACAGCGGGGGGGGTGTGACATTTAGCTCCGCAGCTTTCATATTGTGGCGGCGACGTCCAGTCTGCATGCCAGGAGAGGGCGACGGATTTTGACTGACAGTTAAGTCCTATGGACGTATTTGTGTCACCTCGGTGGCTTGAAAGCCCACGTCGTAAACATCTCAATAGAGCGGGCATGACATCACTTTCTCTGGTCTGATAGCGGAGATGTGGAGTGACAGCACACGACTACGAAGGGGTCACTGACACAATATATAGATTTTTTTTTTTTTAGTTGCAATGTCTGCCTCCAGCTCCATCCATCAGTCTCAAGGTAATGTGATGTGACCGTATTGGTGTCGCCCACCGAGGCAACGTTGAGGGTGATGTCATCTCAAAGCTGTCCGGTTACACCCCGACGTCTGATTCACATTTATCTCCTCGCAGCGATCTGCAGTGTGTCTACTCCAAAATAGCCCCCCACCCCCCAGTTTGGAGGGAGAAAGGAGGCATTAAAGAGATGAGGATGGGTCTCAGCAGGGTTCCTCCGGTTGGTGAGATTTGAACCTGCTGCTGCGGCTCACCGCGCTGTCAGCGTCGAGTCGAGCCCGACGCGTTTTGTTCTCGTGTGACACACACAAGCACACATTTGAAATACTCCACCGCTCTCCATTTCCGCAGGCTTCTTTGGCTCTGGTATATTTAGGTCCTGCAGTCGCAACCATTGTGCAGTACATTATAAGGCTGCTGTAGGTTTGACACCTCGGGTGCCACAACGAGGGCCATGAAGACAATTGAATACTTTTTTTTTTTTAGAACAGGGTACCGACCTCAGCCAAGTACAATGGCTACAAAGGATTTCCACAGGGAGACCTAATGGGCACACCAGAACCACTAGGTTGAGACCGGTTTATTTAAAAAAATTAAAATCATAATAATAATAACACTGCACACTAGGGGTGTGGGAAATAAATCAATTCGAATCGCGATTCTCACGTTGTGCCATTCAGAATCGATTCTCATTTTTAAAAAATCTATTTTTTTTTTCTTTTTCCAAAACATGTAAAATTAGCTGAGCTCAATGAACACAAAAATACCTTAAATAAGTATGTTCTCACTAATAACAAGTGCACTTTTCTTGGTAGAAAAAAAAAGAGACCTTTTTGCTCAATATGTTGAAAAATATTCTTAAATTAAGTAAATGCTAGTGCCATTATCTTGACATAATGATATGCGCTTGCACTGCAAAAAGTCAGTGTTCAAAGACAAGAAAAAAAATACAAAAATGAGGGGTATTTTACTTGAACTAAGCAAAATTATCTGCCAATAGAACAAGAAAATTTGGCTTGTTAAGACTTTCCAAAACAAGTTAATTAGCTAACCTCAATGAACCCAAAAATACCTTAAAATAAGTACATTCTCACTAATAACAAGTGCACTTTTTTTGCTAGAAAAAAAAGACCTTTTCGCTCAATATGTTAAAAAATATTCTTAAATTACCGGTAAGTAAATGCAACTGCCATTATCTTAACATAATGATATGCGCTCGGCATCATGATCTTTTTTTTTTTTTTGCCATGCTTGAAGTAAGAAATTATTACTTTAAACAAAGAAGTTTTATACTTTTGAGTGTTAATGACACACCTTTGCATCAGTTGATATTCTAGTTTCAAGCATTTTTTACTTAATATAGGTCATAAAATCTTAGCAACAAGCTGTAATATCTGACGGAGATCATTTAGGACCAAAACACTTAAAACAAGTAAAACATTCTAACATAAAATCTGCTTAGTGATAATAATGATCTTATCAGATAGAAAATAAGCAAATATCACCCATATTTGAGATATTTAATCCTACTAAGATATTAGTTTTTGCAGTGTGGCCTTACATTTCTTGAAACCAGCACATTTCTACTAAAAACTAATATATTGTTCTTAGTGGAAAGGCAACAAGGCAACATCTTGTTACTCTCGGGGTCTACTCGCCGCTAAGACAAATTATATGGTCTAAAAATTCCTTTTTCCATCGACAACATGACATCATCACGCCAAGTGCGTGCTTTTTCAGTCATTTATTGCGCATATATACAGCCCGGCCAAATTTTTTTTAATTGTAATTTTGAGGAACTTACCTGAATGGGCGTGAACTATTTCTGTTCAAAATTGTTTGAAATGTCACATGTTAAATGTTTAAATATGAACCGTCAGTTTGCTGTACTGTGCCAACTGTACTACCATATGAGTACCGCATTTTTCGGACTATAAATCGCAGTTTTTTTCATAGTTTGGCCGGGGGTGCGACTTACAGTATACTCAGGAGCGACTTATGTGTGAAATGATTAACACACAACCGTAAAATATCAAATAATATTATTTAGCTCATTAACGTAAGAGACTTGACGTATAAGATTTCATGGGATTTAGCGATTAGGAGTGACAGATTGTTTGGTAAATGTATAGCATGTTCTATATGTTATAGTTATTTGAATGACTCTTACCATAATATGTTATTTATGCGTCATATAACGTACACTTATTCAGCCTGTTGTTCACTATTCTTTATTTATTTTAAATGTATTTTTAATTTTAAATTCTTGGTGTTGGGTTTTATCAAATACATTTCCCTAAAAAATGCGACTTATACTCCAGTGCGACTTATATGTTTTTGTCCTTCTTTATTATGCATTTTCGGCAGGTTCGACTTATACTCCGGAGCTATTTATACTACGAAAAATATGGTACGTGTTTCCTATTATTTCAATGAAAATAAGACAGTTGTTTCTATATGAGACACAATTGTGTCAAAATCATAAATTTTTTTAATGCTTGAAATAAGTGAAGTGAAGTGAATTATATTTATATAGCGCTTTTCTCTAGTGACTCAAAGTGTTTTTACATAGTGAAACCCAATATAAAAGTTACATTTAAACCAGTGTGGGTGGCACTGGGAGCAGGTGGGTAAAGTGGCTTGCCCAAAGGCACAACGGCAGTGACTAGGATGGCGGAAGCGGGAATCGAACCTGCAACCCTCAAGTTGCTGGCACGGCCGCTCTACCAACCGAGCTATGCCGCCCCACAAATAAGAAAATATCACGTTAAAAAGGCAGTTTTACACTTGTGAGTGTTGATGACACAGCTTTGCAACAGTTGATATTTGTCAAACATGGACTTGGACGTGGGTTGTTTCCATGATGCAAAGGATAGTTGGCACGAGCGAGATGTGAATGTGAGTACATGTTTATTTATTACCAACACAAAAAGGCAATAAAATGGCAGGCACACTGGCGCAGAACAAACTTGACTAATGACAAAACAAAAGACTAGCACAAAGGCTACAAACTATAAACATGAGACAAATACTTGCACTGGGGCATGAATAACAAAAACTTACTTGGCATGGACAGAATGAATGAACAGCATAGCGTGGCATGAAGCAGATGAGGAATTTTGGGAATATGTGAAATTGCCAGACTGAACACTTGGCAACTACCGGTTTAAATAATAGCTATGAAAATTAACAACAGGTGTGAGAGCTGAGGACAGGGGCGTGACATGCGGGCAAGGTGAAAATCAATCAGTAGCCATGGTGACAAAACAAACAAGGAAGTGCAAACATAAGAACCAATTGTCCAAAAAACAAAACCAAACATGACAAAAATGAAACATGATTTCTTGGGCAAGACGATATTCTAGTTTCAAGCATTTTTTACTCAATATAGGTCATCAAATCTCAGCAACAAGCTGTAATATCTTACTGAGATTATTTAGGACCAAAACACTTAAAACAAGTAAAAGACTAACATAAAATCTGCTTAGTGAGAAGAATTCTCTTATCAGACAGAAAATAAGCAAATATCACCCTTATTTGAGATATTTAATCTTACTTAGATTTCAGTTTTTGTGCATGACCAACAAGTATGTGCTCCAATCACTCTATTACCAAAAAATAAGAATTGTACACTGCAAAAACTGAAATCTAAATAAGATTAAATATCTCAAATAAGAGTGATATTTGCTTATTTTCTGTCTGATAAGATACATTTTCTCACTAAGCAGATTTTATGTTAGAGTGTTTTAATTGTTTTGAGAATTTTGGTCCTAAATGATCTCAGTAAGATATTACAACTTGTTGCTGAGATTTTATGACCTATATTGACTAAAACATGCTTGAAACCAGAATATCAACTGTTGCAAAGCTGTGTCATCAACACTCACAAGTATAAAACTACTTTTTTAAAATAATAATTTCCTATTTCAAGCATGAAAAAAAAATAATATCGTTCTGTCAAGATAATGGCACTAGTATTTACTTAATTGCAGAATATTTTTCAACATATTGAGCAAAAAGGTCTCATTCTTTTTTCTACCAAGAAAAGTGCACTTGTTATTAGTGAGAATATACTTATTTTAAGGTATTTTTGGGTTCATTGAGGTTAGCTAATTTTACTTGTTTTGGAAAGTCTTGACAAGCCATATTTTCTTGTTCTACTGGCAGAATTTTTTTCTTAGTTTAAGTAAAATATCCTTCATTTTTGTATTTTTTTTCTTGTTTTTGAGCATTGACTTTTTGCAGTGTAGATATTATTGCACACTCAAGACAGCCATGACATTATGTCTTTTTTAAGTATATGTAAACTTTTGACCACGACTGTACTCCACACTATTGTTAAAAAAAGTCATTTGACACAAGTAGTATCTAAAAAAAACACATTCACTGGCTGTTTGTTTTGACCGAGGTAGAAAACGCGACCTCTAATCACCGACACCTACCACCTCTGTATCTTAAAAATCAACATGCACTCAGCGTAATTGACCGTGCGTGTTATATGACACACGTACACGCTGAACGGGGTGGTCGGGGTGTCAATGAATCCCGCCTGGCCCGCGATCTAAAGTGTGCTTTGACACCATTGCCCTAGGTGTGATTTGGCCTTTCTGCTCCCTCTTTACCCATGGCCAGAAGCGACCCTTCTCTGTCCCCTCAGCCAGTTCTTTAATGGCTTTCTGACACCTGGCTACTGTGCAACCACATGTCATGCAGTAAGCGGACGGTTGAGGAACAGACAAATCCATCGCACTTCCATGGGTCATGTGTACATTTTACACCCGGCCATCATGCACCCTGCAGCCATGTCTGCATACTCTAGTCTAATCTCTCATGACTGACTACCTCGCCTAATTAGGGCCCGCACACGTTCACAGGTTCACATGTTAATGTAAATGAAACCTCTGATATTAGAATCGAGCTGGCCACAACCAGAGGGATTGACAGTGGGGACAGCTACACGTTACCAAGTAAGAACAGAGCCAACCATTAAGCTTGTGGGCAGGCTTTTTTTTTGCTTGCTCCCACTGCTTAAGTCGTGTTATTGAGCCTAACATAGTTTGTGGACGATAACAATTGCAATGCACCCAAACATACGTTTGAAAATGTGAACGGGACGTTTTCACCTCACATCCCTACTAAAGCTACTCGCTAAACTGTACAAACAAAATGAAAGGTGGCCCTAAGTTACCAAATTGTACACCATAATTAAAATGGTGTATAAGTATATATTAAGGTTTTAGACTGGCCTTCCCAAAGTACAAGTATTTCGTAAAAATAAGAGAAAAAAAAAAAAATGCTGTTGGATCTCAAAATTGTAACACAACACGCGTTCAATTTGAAAAAAAGATGTTGTGATGCCCCCAAATTTTTTTTTTAAATTTATTTATATTTTATTTATTTATTTATTTATTTCGGCAATCTTCACATAAAACAAAGAACAACAACAAAAAAAGAAAAAAAACAAAAACACTCATTTGAGCAATGATTGAGCCGAAAAGGTGTAGGTTGAAGCAACGCTTATATAAACCTACCCCATCACAACGAGAACAAGGTTCAAAATATATAAAATCTAAAACATGCTTCACTTATATTACTTTTTATTTTTATTTTTTTATTTTTAAACAATATATAAGCAACATATATGTAGCACACGTCTCATATACACAGTTTAACATTTAAATCAAACATATACATTTGTACACTTATATATATATATATATATATATATATATATATATATATATATTATATATACACAATTTATTTAAATTCCATATAAAGTGGTAATATATACATTTTAATATAACCTATATGTATAATTATGAAATCATAAATTGTATTTATATACATATTATATATTATTGTCTTTCTAAAACAATGTTTGCTCTTCTTTCTTATATTTACTAATGATAAATGATTTAAAAAGCTTTTTAAACTGGTTTATGTTGGTGCTGTGTTTTATTTCATCCTTTAAACAGTTCCATATTTTAACCCCTGCTATTGTTATACTCATTCGTTTCTGCGTTGTTCTACAATATTGGATCTTAAAAAGTAGTTCTCCTCCATCCATCCATCCATCATCTTCCGCTTATCCGAGGTCGGGTCGCGGGGGCAACAGCCTAAGCAGGGAAACCCAGACTTCCCTCTCCCCAGCCACTTCGTCTAGCTCTTCCCGGGGGATCCCGAGGCGTTCCCAGGCCAGCCGGGAGACATAGTCTTCCCAACGTGTCCTGGGTCTTCCCCGTGGCCTCCTACCGGTTGGACGTGCCCAAAACACCTTCCTAGGGAGGCGTTCGGGTGGCATCCTGACCAGATGCCCGAACCACCTCATCTGGCTCCTCTCGATGTGAAGGAGCAGCGGCTTTACTTTGAGTTCCTCCCGGATGACAGAGCTTCTCACCCTATCTCTAAGGGAGAGCCCCGCCACACGGCGGAGGAAACTCATTTCGGCCGCTTGTACCCGTGATCTTATCCTTTCGGTCATGACCCAAAGCTCATGACCATAGGTGAGGATGGGAACGTAGATCGACCGGTAAATTGAGAGCTTTGCCTTCCGGCTCATCTCCTTCTTCACCACAACGGATAGGTACAACGTCCGCATTACTGAAGACGCCGCACCGATCCGCCTGTCGATCTCACGATCCACTCTTCCCTCACTCGTGAACAAGACTCCTAGGTATTTTAACTCCTCCACTTGGGGCAGGGTCTCCTCCCCAACCCGGAGATGGCACTCCACCCTTTTCCGGGCGAGAACCATGGACTCGGACTTGGAGGTGCTGATTCTCATTCCGGTCGCTTCACACTCGGCTGCGAACCGATCCAGCGAGAGCTGAAGATCCCGGTCAGATGAAGCCATCAGGACCACATCATCTGCAAAAAGCAGAGACCTAATCCTGCGGTTACCAAACCGGAACCCCTGAACGCCTTGACTGCGCCTAGAAATTCTGTCCATAAAAGTTATGAACAGAATCGGTGACAAAGGACAGCCTTGGCGGAGTCCAACCCTCACTGGAAATGTGTTCGACTTACTGCCGGCAATGCGGACCAAGCTCTGGCACTGATCGTACAGGGAACGGACCGCCACAATAAGACAGTCCGATACCCCATACTCTCTGAGCACTCCCCACAGGACTTCCCGAGGGACACGGTCGAATGCCTTCTCCAAGTCCAAGTAGTTCTCCTCTTAAATTATAATTCCCTTCTCTCTGTAAAAATCTTCTCTGTAACCCTGTTGGAAGTAAATCTTTACTTGCTTTATAAATCATTTGGGCAGTCTTGAGTTGGATGAGATCTGGTAGTTTTAAATCAAATGTTTTTATAAATAATCCACTAGTGTGTTCTCGGGGTCCTGTGTTATGTATCAGTCTGATGGCCCTTTTTTGCATTATGAATAGTGGTTGGATGTTCGTCCTGTATGTATTTCCCCAAACTTTTAGACAGTAACTCAAATATGGTAAAACAAGTGTACAATAAAGAGTGTGTAATGTTTTTTGATTAAGAATGTGCCTTGTTTTACCCAGGACAGCAATACTTCTCGCCAACTTCCCTTTGATGTATGTAATGTGTGACTTCCAGCAGATCCTGTGGTCCAAGATCACACCCAAAAATTAGATTTTGTTTACTCTTTCTATACTAACATTGTCTATATATAATTTTACATCTATATCATTTCTCTTATTTCCAAATAACATAAAGTTAGTTTTATTTAGGTTTAATGATAATTTATTAGCATCAAACCATTTTTTTAGTTTAAATGATAAATGGGTTGTACTTGTATAGCGCTTTTCTACCTTCAAGGTACTCAAAGCGCTTTGACACTACTTCCACATTTACCCATTCACATCTCCATGGTGACGGTCCTCAGGAGCTGCTGCAAGTGCACATCAGAACAGAGTACATTGGTGTCATCCGCAAATAACACATATTTAAGGTTTTCAGTTACTTTACAAATGTCATTTATATAAATGATGAACATCTTGGGCCCTAAGACTGACCCCTGTGGTACCCCACATTTAATATTTAACCAACATGATTTTTTTTGTGATATCTGTACAAACTGCTTTCTATCAGATAAATAACTTTTTATCCATTCCAGAACAATACCCCTAAAACCATATTTTTCCATTTTTCTAATAAGAATACTATGGTCTACTGTATCAAAAGCCTTCTTAAGATCTAAGAATACTCCTATTGTATATTTATTTTCATCAATACTATCAGTTATTTCTTCAATTAAATCTGTTAATGCTTGTGCTGTTGATCGATTATTCCTGAAACCATACTGCCTATCGGTTAATAATTCATTTTTTTTCTACAAAGCCATCGAATCTATTTATAAATATTTTTTCAAATATTTTGGAGAACTGTGGTAATATTGAGATTGGTCTGTAGTTTGTGAATAAGTGTCCGTCTCCCGCTTTGTGAATAGGAACAACTTTTGCAAGTTTCATTAGTTGAGGAAATACTCCCATTTCAAATGAAAGGTTAAATAGCGTCCCAAAATATCGACGTAATCATAGTACTATCGACTAGATACGCTACTGTACTTGGTATCATTACAGTGGATTGTCGGTGTAGATTTACCCATGGCGTTTGTTTACATTTTGACACCGGTGAGCTACGGTGTGTAGTGAAGCATGTTTAGCTATTCCTCGTCCTGCAGGGATAACACTTGTAAGAAACGTGCTTTATTTGCCGCCATGGAGGCGACAATTAGTGATTTAGAAGTAGCTAAAACACTGCAGACATTAGCGGCTCTCTAGCCAGCCATGTCTTAAAGCACCTCTTCCTGCGGGCGTTTCAGTGTTATAACTTTATTGTTAGTTTTTAAGCCAAAATGCGCCCGTTCTCCCTTTTCTGTCTACACACTGTGTCTGCTTGTAAGTACTACGTGTGTGTGCGCTGCCGAACATGCTCGTCTGCTCGTAAACCAGCAATGACACGACATGAGGACGACTAGGATCTCTTTGCACCATACGCTTCAGCATCCGCTGACCCCTGTCTGTCAGTTTACGTGGCCTACCAGTTGGTGGCTGAGTTGCTGTTGTTCCCAAACTATTCCATTTTTTATAATGAGGAGCGAGGAAATTTCCTGACTGTATTTGTTGCATCCTATGACAGTTCCACGCTGGAAATCACAGTGCTCCTGAGAGCAGCCCATTCTTTCACAAATGTTTGTAGAAACAGTCTCCATGCCTAAAGGCCTACTGAAACCCACTACTACCGACCACGCAGTCTGATAGTTTATATATCAATGATGAAATATTAACATTGCAACACATGCCAATACGGCCGGTTTAGTTTACTAAATTGCAATTTTAAATTTCGCGCGGAAGTATCATGCTAAAACGTCGCGGTATGATGACGCGTGCGCGTGACGTCACGCATTGTAGAGGACATATTGTTCCAGCACCATTCACAGCTATAAGTCGTCTCTTTTCATCGCATATTTCCACAGTATTATGGACATCTGTGTTGCTGAATCTTTTGCGATTTGTTCAATGAATAACGGAGACGTCAAAGAAGAAAGCTGTAGGTGGGAATCGGTGTATTGTGGTTGCCTGTAGCAACATAAACACAGCCGGTGTTTCATTGTTCACATTCCCGAAAGATGACGGTGAAGCTTTACTATGGAACAGAGCGGTCAAGCGAACATGGTTGGATTGCACCACACACACAAAGTACCCTATATTATGCAGCGATCATTTCGAAAGATCGTGTTCCGAAGAGGGTCCCTTGCGAAGGGCAGAGATGGGCATCGCCACCACCCGTCGCCTGGTGCTGAAGAAAGGTGTGGGGCCGACCTTCAGGTTGTACAGGTACGACCATATAATCTCACTAAAACACTAGTAAAACAATAAGCAGATAAGGGATTTTCCAGAATTATCCTAATGAATTTGTCTAATAACATCTGAATCGCTCCCACTGTATAGTCTTTTTTTTTCTTTCTATTCCTTCACTATCACTTTCTTCATTCACGAATCTTTCATCCTCGCTCAAATTAATGGGGAAATTGTCGCTTTCTCGGTCCGAATCGCTCTCACTGGTGGTGGCCATGATTGTAAACAATGTGCGGTTGTGAGGAGCTCCACCACCCGTGACGTCACGCGCACATCATCTGCTACTTTTGGTACAGGCAAGGCTTTCTTATTAGTGACCAAAAGTGGCTTCACGGTGCAAGAGGGGTTAGTGCGTCTGCCTCACAATACAAAGGTCCTGCAGTCCTGGGTTCAAATCCGGGCTCGGGATCTTTCTGTGTGAAGTTTGCATGTTCTCCCCGTGAATGCGTGGGTTCCCTCCGGGTACTCCGGCTTCCTCCCACTTCCAAAGACATGCACCTGGGGATAGGTTGATTGGCAACACTAAATTGGCCCTCGTGTGTGAATGTGAGTGTGAATGTTGTCTGTCTATCTGTGTTGGCCCTGCGATGAGGTGGCGACTTGTCCAGGGTGTACCCTGCCTTCCGCCCGATTGTAGCTGAGATAGGCGCCAGCGCCCCCCGCGACCCCGAAAGGGAATAAGCGGTAGAAAATGGATGGATGGATGGAAGTTGCAAACTTTATCGTCGATGTTCTCTACTAAATCCTTTCAGCAAAAATATGGCAATATCGCGAAATGATCAAGTATGACACATAGAATGGAACTGCTATCCCCGTTTAAATAAAAAAAATCTAATTTCAATAGGCCTCTAAGTGCTTGATTTTATACATGGGCCAGGGGATTGGGACACCTGATTCTGATCATTTGGAGGGGGGGCCAAATACTTATGTGCAATACAGTGTGTTTTACAATCACATATTTTTACCGACTCTTGGTGAATCAAATGTATTTTCTGCGGAAAAAAGGGGAAAATAAAGCATGAATGTGCGATTTTTTTCCCATAAATAAAACTGTTCTGTACGCTCTTGGGTTGTTTTCCGGCCCCACCGTGGCCTTCTGACTGCTGTGACATGGGGGTCAACAGCTGCTGGGGCGCTCGGCTATTAGCAGAGCAAAGTCACGTTGACACGCACGCTTGCATTCCAATGAAGAACCGCGAAAGACTTAAAATATGATGATGAAATGACAAAAGGTGGGCGCGAGCAAGCCGCACTCGTGCAAACTCTAGAGCTTGTGTGTCAGCATGAAATGAACGCCATTCCTAATCCTGCAAAACACCTTTAAAGACCGCCTTATTTAGGGGAGCTCTTTTAACTCCATGTCCGAGGTCAGGGTTAAAAATGGCACTAGAAGGAGTTCTGAAAGCCAGCCCCCAAAAAAATAAAAAATCTGACCTGTGATGACTGACTGGTTGTAATGTCTTCTCATGCTGCAACCATTAAACGTATGCAACAACACGTACGTGTAATTATTCCCTGAGCGTCAATAAACACTTCGGAAATACCAGTCTGATCTATAAATATTAGGGGTGTTACGGTAAGTGTATTTGTATTGAACCGTTTCGGTACGGGGGTTTCAGTTCGGGACAGGGGTGTACCGAACGAGTCTCTAAGCTAAAGTCTTAACAAGCAGCTTTGCTTCTTCTGCCTCTGTCTCAGCACCCAGCATTGTCCCACCCACACAACCATCTGATTGCTTACATATATAGCGGTAACAGCCAATCAGCAGTGCGTATTCAGAGCGCGTCTAGTAAATGCTTCAGCGTCGAGCAGAAAGGTGTTTAGCAGGTGAGCATAAGGCAGCGTACTCTCCCCAAATGATAATAAACACCTCCCAGTCAACTACTACTAACATCACTATGAGCTTGTTGACTTTCTAGAAACTTAAAACCGCAGCTCAGCTCGCTCGCAGTTCTGGCTTGAGGTGAAGGCTAATTAGCTTTTAGCGTAATGTTAGCTCATTTTGCGGTGTGTGTGTGTGTGTGTGTATGTGTGTTTGTTTTACGGACAGAAAAGCTTTGAATGGCAGGGTCCCTGCTGTCACATGTTGACAAAAATATAACATGTACATAGTAAAAATCAACTACATGCTTCCCAAATGCTGTGATAAATTAAGCATGATGTGTTGACTTGAAACTGTTTAATGTTGCACTTTTTATATGTAGAAGAAATTTTTTGTCATTTTATTTAGTCAGAGCAACAATTTGAGGCAGTTTAATGTTGATTAACGTGGGCAGAATTATTATAGTGTTCCCAATGTTAATAGGATAAAGCCGTTGTTTACAAAAATTTGGCAAATAAATAACAAAAAAAATTATATTTTGTTGTTTTCTTACTGTACAGAAAATGAACCAAACCGTGACCTCTAAACCGAGGTACGTACCGAACCAAATCTTTTGTGGACTGTTACACCCCTAGTAAATTATATTTTTTATTTTTTTTAAAAGCCTATGCAGCCGGCGTAAAAACCATAATCTACTTCACTTTTCCGAGAAGCCCAAGAGACTTAAATTGAAAAAATTATTAGATACGAGGTATTCCTGTGGAGGAGCTGTTCAAACAGGATCAAATTTGCAAGCGATGTGATTCCAGCTGACCTTCTCGAAAAAACAGCAATTACCACAATGGCCCTCTGAGCAAGTCCATAAAAATCAAATATCAAATGGGTATTTGCGACACAGTACGTCGGATGCGGCACTGGATTTGTGGGGGCATACCGTGCTCTTCATCCGCGATGGTGGTGCCCTCGCTGCGGTGGGTGAAGTTCTCGTACGAGTCCCAACGGATCAGAGAATCCTGGGTGTTGTAGTCCACGCACACGCTAGGTCCATTCTCCAGGTGACTTAAGCCTAAAGGCAACACAGATGCATGCTTTTATTACAAGTCGTTTAGATTATGGTAACACCCTGCTTTCTGGTCTTCCTAAAAAGGTTATTGCACCTTTACAATTACTCCAAAATTCAGCGGCACGTGTCCTGACGAGGACCAGAAGGCGGGCGCACATTACACCAGTTTTAAAATGTCTGCATTGGCTCCCCGTGTGTTTCAGGACCAATTTTAAGGTTCTTGTTATGGTTTATAAATGTTTTATGGTATCAGGCCGTCTTATCTTTCAGATTTGCTTTTACCCTGTGAACCTTTCCCTGGGCCCTGAGATCCTTCAGCACTTATCTCCTAATTATTCCAAAAGTCAGGACACAAAGTCACGGGATGGGATCTTTCCACCGTTGTGGTCCCCCGTCTATGGAACAGCTTTCCGGAAGACCTCAGGGCTGCAGAGAACTTTCTTTTTTTTAAGAGCAGGCTTAAGACCCACCTTGACATTAATTATTGGTACCACTTTAGTATGGGTAACATATTTTAAGCAACAGACTTAATTTAGAGTTTTTGGTTAGGGGTTAGGGTTAGGGTTGGAGGGTTAGGTTGTATAATAAGGCCATGCAGAATAAGGCATTAATAAGTACTTAATAATGACTAATTAAGAGCCGATATGCCAATTAAGAGCCAATTAATGGTGAATATGTTCCCCATACTAAAATGTTACCTAATTACTTTGTTGAAGTAATTTGTATTTTACTTTTTTTCCCATTAGTTATGCAACATTTTATTTCGTTATATGTATTCATAATTTATTCACTGTATATATATATATATATATATATGACCGTGTATATATATATGTATATATACATACATATATATATACATATGTATATATATACATATACATATTTACATATACACATACAAATATACATATATACATACATATATACACATATATATATATACATACATATATATACATACATACAAATATATATATACATATATACATACATACAAATATATATATACAAATATATATACATATATATATACATACATATATATATATATATATATATATATATATATATATATATATATATATATATACATGCATATATATTTTGTTTTCTTTTTTTTCTATTAATCTTTCTATGTCTTGTATTTAATTATTTATATGTACACATGGTTTATACTACTTTACAAGTTTTCCTATTTTTATTTTCCAACGTTCCTCAGATGAGCCATCTGCCTGAGGGGTTATCGGCTGTGCTTGTGGGGGCACTTTTGTGTCAGCGTCCTGGTGGCCATGGTCTGATGACCTCCTGGTGCAGATGGCTCCTGTGATAGTGTTTACTCACATGTCTCCTCTGTACTCAGCCATGCAATCATTCATCCATTTAGTTGCATATGTAGGAATTTTGTTTGTGTTTGGTATCTGTATTCGTTGGTATGTATGTGATATTGGGGGATATGGGTCACCGGGGTATTGTTTTTAACTTTGTAAAGCCCTTTTGTGTTGCATTTCTTGTACGTATGAAAAGCGTTTTACAAATAAAGTTAGATTATATTGATTGATTGATAAGGAACATAAATGTGTAGTGGGTAAGGGGCTCGGATATATTGAGGAAATAACGTACAAGGTGTCAGGAAAGTACCTTTGATTTTTTCTGGACCGTATGAAAAGACAAACTCCACCTTCCCGTATTCAGGAAATCTGTCATCTGCAAAAAAAAAAAAAAAAACACATTTTCAGAGAGCATTTAACCTTATCTCTAAAAAAATAACACATCATGTCAGTGTCCATTGTCTTGTGTGTCTGCTCTTTCAACTTCCCTCCCACACTCCCCCGCGATCACCACTAGAGGGCCTCATTATTTTTAAAAATGAAATCAACTACGTTCAACTTAAAGCTGCTGTGTAGGACAAGCTGAAAATACTAATTAGTTTTTCAATTAAAACAAACAGAAGATCACTAACACGGGCTAACATATATATATATATATATACAGTATATAAAAAAACAATAGTGGTTTAAAAGAACAGATTTAACAAAAAATGCCACTTAAAATGTACTTGCATGTTGTTGCTCAGATACAACATTCAATGACAGCTAAATTCAGTGCATGTAGGATTTAACTGTCTTTTTTTTAGACTGTTTCGGCCTAATAGACCCATAATAAATTCATAAAAGAACCGAACTTCATGAATGTTTTTTGTGACCAACAAGTATCTGCACCGCAAAAAGTCAGTGGTCAAAAACAAGAAAAAAAATACAAAAATGAGTGGCATTTTATTTGAACTAAGTAAAATGATCTGCCAATAGATCAAGAAAATTCAGCTTGTCAAGGCTTTCCAAAACAAGTAAAATTAGCGAACCTCAATGAACCCAAAAATACCTTAAAACAGGGGCGTCAAACTCAAACTGAACAAAGCCACGGGCCAAGGTTGAACAAATTAACCTTTTAATAGGGACCCAAACAAGTTTTGCATTGAATATTGAACAAGAAAGGCTTATATAACTTTATAGTGACATGTAAAATCAAATTTTAAATAAAAATAATAATAATAATCAAAAAATATCAATGGCATGTCAAATAAAATTTAAATAAAAATTGAATGCCTCTTTTCTATTTGCAGCCCTCTGAGATAAATATCAAAATAAACTTTTTTCCACAGGCTAATAATATATTTGCAAATAAAATAACAATAATGAATGAATCAAACATTCAAGCCTTGAAGTAGCAAGAGAAAGTGCATGAGTAAAACTTTAATTATTGCTTGAAGGGGTATATTCTAGCGTCCCGGAAGAGTTAGTGCTGCAATGAGTTCTGGGTATTTGTTATGTTGTGTTTATGTTGTGTTACGGAAATGTGTTTGTTATTCTTGTTTGGTGTGGGTTCACAGTGTGGCGCATATTTGTAAGATTGTTAAAGTTCTTTATACTGCCACCCTCATCGTGACCTGTATGACTGTTGAACAAGTATGCATGGCATTCACTTGTGTGCGTGTGTGTGTAAAAGCCGCATATATTATGTGACTAGGTTTGGCACGCTATTTCTATGTAGGAAAAGAGGACGAGACGACAGGTTGTAGAGGACACAAAAGGCAGTGCCATTAAGGCACGCCCCCAATATTGTCGTCAAGGTGGAAATGGGGAGAAATTCGGGAGAATGGTTACCCCGGGAGAGTTGGCATGTATGAGTATTAGCGGTGAATGTGGTGTTACAGCGGCACCGCCGCTGTATAATACCGGAGGGCCAGCTCTAATGTTAATTTCATATTGCCTCAAGGGCAATATGACATGTTATTAAATCCTCATTAATAACAAGTGCACTTTTCTTTGTATAAAAAAAAAAAAGAGACCTCTTTGCTCAATATGTGGAAAAATGTTCTTAAATGAAGTAAATGCTAGTGCCATTATTTTGACATAATGATTTGCGCTCGGAATTGCATTTCTTGAAACCAGCAAACTTACACTAAAACGTAAAGTATTGTTCTTAATAGGAAAGGCAATAAGGCAACAGCTTGTTACTCTCGGGGTCTCCAAGCCGCTCAGGCAAATCATATGGTCTAAAAATGCATTTTAATATCGACAACATGACATCATCGCGTGCTCTTTCAGTCAATTAGTGCGCATATATACAACTGGGCCCCCAGACAATTTTTTTTTAATTGTAATTTTGAAGAATTGAACTGAATGTGCATGAACTATTTCTGTTCAAAACTGTTTGAAATGTTAAATGTTTAAATATGAACTGTCAATTTACTGTAGTGTGCCAACTGTACTACTGTATGAGTACGTATTTTGTGTTGTTTAATCTGTTTTAATTATGAGAAAATTGTGTCAAAATCATGATTTTTGTTTTTCATGCTTGAAGTAAGGAATGATTACTTTAAAAAAAAAAGTAGTTTTATACTGGTGTTGATGACAGAGCTTTACAACAGTTGATATTCTAGTTTCAAGCATGTTTGACTCAATATAGGTCATCAAATCTCAGCAACAAGCTGTAATATCTTACTAAGATCATTTAAGACAGGGATCTCAAACACGCGGCCCACGAGACGTTATTTTGCGGCCCCACCTTAATATGAAAGTTTAATGTTAGTGCGGCCCGCAAGTTTTATATGAATGGCGCTTGACCGCGTTGTGTGCAGAGCTGAAGACATATACCAATCACGGTGTGGTATATAGCTCTCAAGGGCCGAACATTGACGCCAAACACAAAATATGCAAAATCTTCCACCCAAAAATATGTTTCAAAGTGGAATATTTGATGTGACGTAATTGGGGTTTATGGGTAAGGCGTAGGGGGGGGTGTATATTGTAGCATCCCGGAAGAATCAGTGTTGCAAGGGGTTCTGGGTATTTGTTCTGTTGTGTTTATGTTGTGTTACGGTGCGGATGTTCTCCTGAAATGTGTTTGTCATTCTCGTTTGGTGTGGGTTCACAGTGTGGCGCATATTTTTAACAGTGTTAAAGTTGTTTATATGGCCACCCTCAGTGTGACCTGTATGGCTGTTGACAAAGTATGCCTTGATTAACAATCAATTCACAACATCGCTCTCTGCGTGCGCACACCTTCACAATTTGTTTTTTTTAACCCCTCTTAGCCCTGTACATACATTGAAAATACACGCAACCTTGACACAAAACGCCGGACCTTTGAGGCATTTAAGAAACTTCGACAGTCCCGCAAAAGATGACATGTCCGGGGAAAAGACGACATATGGTCAGTCGAGCTACAGTGTCTTAAATCTATTCATGCTACCTTTAAATGTCTCGTCCAGCTCGCTCTTTCCAAACACCACTCCGAGGTCGTGGATGGCGCACGTGTGGAACTGCACCCTGAACACAACATCCCTGTTGGGGTTTCTGTAGCGCTTGTGGTAACACTTGAGCTGTAGCCGGCGCGTGAGAAGGATGTAAGATAAAAAGTGAGAGATAAACATGATTCGAGGCATGTTGGCAACTCTCACCAGGATGTCGCCCTTCAGCAGTAAGCCGGGTTCTATGGTAATGCAGATGCTGGTGCCGCCATCTCCCTGCACATTGCTGCGTAACAACAACAACAGCATTATGTCGTTAAAACAAAAGGATTTAAAGATACACAATAAAAGAGGAGGGGATGATTCCGTACTATATCCCCGATGTATACACCGGCTGCATCGCTTGGTAGATTTTCAGAAAGGGTCGGCAACCTGGGAGGACACGGAAGGGGAGTGGCCTGTTAAACGTGCCAACACGGGTGCCTGTTACCAAATACTTGCTGGGGGGACACTCGCCTCCTTTGGACTCGAAGTTGGGGATGCCGTGCATGATGACGTGATGCAAGAACAGAGGCTTGTTGTTGATTTTGATCTGGCCGGATAAAAGTCCATTGAAGTATTGCACGTACCTGCAGCGCAAAGATAATAGGAATCTCTCTTTTTTATTTATTTATTTATTTACAGACAGACATAGTTTTGTATTTCATTATTGTTTCTTTGGTTAATATCAGAGTCCGTTCTGCAAAAAAGTCATCCCTACAAGTACATATTGTATGGACGGAGACCCACGGTTAAAATAGACATCATGTAATACAAACCCGGTTTTCATATGAGTTGGGAAATTGTGATAGATGTAAATATAAACGGAATACAATGATTTGCAAATCATTTTCAACCCATATTCAGTTGAATGTGCTACAAAGAAGTGAAGTGAAGTGAATTATATTTATATAGCGCTTTTCTCTAGTGACTCAGAGCGCTTTACATAGTGAAACCGAATATCTAAGTTACATTTAAACCAGCGTGGGTGGCACTGGGAGCAGGTGGGTACAGTGTCTTGCTCAAGGACACAACAGCAGTGACTAGGATGACGGAAGCGGGAATCGAACCTGCAACCCTCAAGTTGCTGGCACGGCCGCACTACCAACCGAGCTATGCTAGACAACATATTTGATCTTCAAACAGATAAACATTTTTTTTGTTGCAAATAATCATTAACTTTAGTATTTGATGCCAGCAACACGTGACAAAGACGTTGGCAATAAGCACTGATAAAGTTGAGGAATGCTCATCAAACACTTATTCGGAACATCTCAACAGTGTGCAGGCTAATTGGGAACAGGTGGGTGCCATGATTGGGTATAAAAACAGCTTCCCAAAAAATGCTCAGTCTTTCACAAGAAAGGATGGGGCGAGGTACACCCCTTTGTCCACAACTGCGTGAGCAAATAGTCAAACAGTTTAAGAACAACGTTTCTCAAAGTGCAATTGCAAGAAATTTAGGGATTTCAACATCTACGGTCCATATTATCATCAAAAGGTTCAGAGAATCTGGAGAAATCACTCCACATAAGCGGGATGGCCGGAAACCAACATTGAATGACCGTGACCTTTGATCCCTCGGACGGCACTGTATCAAAACTGACATCAATCTCTAAAGGATATCACCACATGGGCTCAGGAAGACTTCAGAAAACCACTGTCACTAAATACAGTTCGTCGCTACATCTGTACGTGCAAGTTAAAGCTCTACTATGCAAAGTGACAGCCATTTATCAACAACATCCAGAAACACCGCCGGCTTCTCTGGGTCCGAGATCATCTAAGATGGACTGATGCAAAGTGGAAAAGTGTTCTGTGGTCTGATGAGTCCACATTTACATTTTTTTTGGGAAACTATGGACATGGTGTCCTCCGGACCGAAGAGAAAAAGAACCATCCAGACTGTAATATGCGCAAAGTTGAAAAGCCAGCATCTGGATGGTATGGGGGTGCATTAGTGCCCAAGGTATGGGTAACTTACACATCAGTGAAGGCACCATTAATGCTGAACAGTACATACAGGTTTTGGAACAACATGTGCTGCCATCTAGCGCAGTCTTTTTCATGGACGCCCCTGCTTATTTCAGCAAGACAATGCCAAGCCACATTCAGCACGTGTTACAACAGCGTTGCTTCGTAAAAAAAAGAGTGTGGGTACTTTCCTGGCTCGCCTGGAGTCCAAACCTGTCTCCCATCGAAAATGTGTGGCGCATTATGAAGCGTAAAATGCGACAGTGGAGACTCCGAACTGTTGAACGACTGAAGCTCTACATAAAACAAGAATGGGAAAGAATTCCACTATCAAAGCTTCAACAATGAGTTTCCTCAGTTCCCAAATGTTTATTGAGTGTTGTTAAAAGAAAAGGTGATGTAACACAGTGGTGAACATGCCCTTTCCCAACTACTCTGGCACGTGTTGCAGCCATGAAATTCTAATTATTATTTGCAAAAAAAATAAAGTTTATGAGTTTGAACATCAAATATCTTGTCTTTTTAGTGCATTCAATTGAATATGGGTTGAAATGGATTTGCAAATCATTGTATTCCGTTTATATTTACATCCAACACAATTTCCCAACTCATATGAAAACGGGGTTTGTAGTACAGGCGCACAGTTGCAAACGAGCACATCCTACCCGTAATGCCGCACATTCCAGGCTGCATTACCAGGCCACTCTGGGGGGCGTAGACCGCTTTATCAAAACGGAAAACAGCAGCACAGTCGAGGATAAGAGTACTGTTTGATGTTCCTCTACTGTCACCCTCTTATTCTCCTCTCTTGCATCTCTTGGAAGATTCCTCAGATTCCTCAATGTGCTCAGAAAAACTTTAATGGCCGGGATGACATCATGCCAGACCGTGGAAAACTACACAAAAAGCTCCCTTGGGACGAGCGGAATCTCTCAAATAAGCAGTAGATGGATGCCATGATGTTTTCACACAATTATCCCAATTCAGACTTAATTGCAGGGCAGAAAAAAAAGCATTTACTGTGCAAAACACACTCAAAAAAAAAAACATTGCAAAAACAAAGTGAGGTAACAACTCACCTTTTCTGCGATGGCTGACCGACAGGAAGTGCTTTGTCCTCGTAGAAGCGCCTCATGGCGAACCTGTCCAATGCCTGGTCGGCGCTGTAAAGACACACAAACAATGGCATTACGGTGTTTCCAACCTGCGGGATTTCAAAGTATCTCCCGAGTTCTATCAACATCTGGCCGTGTTCAAAAAAAGATGACTCTCCAGGCTGCTCGCTCGAAGGGAACCAGAACAACAAACCAGCTTGTTTTGCCACAATAATCACACGGAGGACTCACACGGACCTCGAGGCTTTAGAAAGGACTTGGGGAATGGGGGGGTTCAATGTTGTCAAATGCTGCTTTTTCACTTCAACGCCAACAATCATGATGCAGCGAATTCCAAGAAGGGGTTTTTAGCTACCTTGCTGATATGTTGCTGTAGTGCATGTAGGCGGCCACCACCACCCCCGTACGACCTCGGTTCCCCTGTCACACACAACCACAGAACGGGTGAGGCATCTACATCGTTTGTACACACCCCGTTTCCATATGGGTTGGGAAATTGTGTGAGATGTAAATATAAACGGAATACAATGATTTTCAATTAATTTTCAACCCATATTCAATTGAACGCACTACAATAGATATTTGATGTTCAAACTCATATAAACTTTTTTTTTTTTTTTTGCAAATAATAATTAACTTAGAATTTCATGGCTGCAACACATGCAAAAGTAGTTGGGAAACGGCATGTTCACCACTGTGTTACATCACCTTTTCTTTTAACAACATTCAATAAACCTTTGGGAACTAAAGAAACTAATTGTTGAAGCTTTGAAAGTGGAATCATTTCCCATTCTTGTTTTATGTAGAGCTTCAGTCGTTCAACAGTCCGGGGTTTCCGCTGTCGTATTTTACGCTTCATAATGCGCCACACATTTTCAATGGGAGACAGGTCTGGACTGCAAGCGGGCCAGGAAAGTACCTGCACTCTTTTTTTATGAAGCCACGCTGTTGTTACACGTGCTGAATGTGGCTTGGCATTGTTTTGCTGAAATAAACAGGGGCGTCCATGAAAAAGACAGCACTTAGATGGCAGCATACGTTGTTCCAAAACCTGTATGTACCTTTCAGCATTAATGATGTCTTCACAGATGTGTAAGTTAGCCATGCCTTGGGCACTAATGCACCCCCATACCATCACAGATGCTGGCTTTTGAACTGTGCGTCGATAACAGTCTGGATAGTTCGCTTCCCCTTTGGTCCGGGTGACACGATGTCGAATATTTCCAAAAACAATTTGAAATGTGGACTCGTCAAACCACAAAACATTTTTCCACTTTTGCATCAGTCCATCTTAGATGATCTCAGGCCCAGAGAAGCGGCGGCGTTTCTGGATGTTGTTGATAAATGGCTTTCGCTTTGCATAGAAGAGCTTTAACTTGCACTTGCAAATGTAGCAACGAACTGCATTTAGTGACAGTGGTTTTCTGAAGTGTTCCTGAGCCCATATGGTGATATCCTTTAGAGATTGATGTCGGTTTTTGATACAAAGCTGTCTGAGGGATCGAAATTCCTGGACATTCAATTTTGGTTTCCAGCCATGTTGCTTACGTGGAGTGATTTCTTTAGATTCTCTGAACCTTTTGATGATATTATGGACCGTAGATGTTGAAATCCCTAAATTTCTTGCAATTGCACTTTGAGAAACGTTGTTCTTAAACTGTTTGACTATTTGCTCACGCAGTTGTGGACAAAGGGGTGTACCTCGCCCCATCCTTCCTTGTGAAAGACTGAGCAATTTTTGGGAAGCTGTTTTTATACCCAATCATGGCACCCACCTGTTTCCAATTAGCCTGCACACCTGTGGGATGTTCCAAATAAGTGTTTGATGAGCATTCGTCAACTTTATCAATATTTTTTGCCACTATTCCCAACTTCTTTGTCACGTGCTGCTGGCATCAAATTCTAAAGTTAATTATTATTTGCAAAAAATAAATAAAAATGTTTATCAGTTTGAACATCAAATATGTTATCTTTGTAGCATATTCAACTGAATATGGGTTGAAAATGATTTGCAAATCATTGTATTCCGTTTATATTTGCATCTAACACAATTTCCCAACTCATATGGAAACAGGGTTTGTATTATCAAGCAGGCATGGACAGGGGCTTACTTTGTTGTGAAGGACCACAACATTGTGCAGGTCGCCGTTCAGCCACATGTCCATGGCCTTGCACATGCTGCAGATCTTGTCCAGCGGCGGCGCGTGGTGGTCCGGCCAGCCAAACTCCAGTACCTGCAGCGCAAAATGTGAAGTGAAGTGAATTATATTTATACAGCACTTTTCTCTAGTGACTCAAAGCGCTTTACATAGTGAAACCCAATATCTTTAAGTTGCATTTAAAACAGTGTGGGTGGCACTGGGAGCAGGTGGGTAAAGTGTCTTGCCCAAGGACACAACGGCATCAACTAGGATGGTGGAAACGGGAATCGAACCTAGAACCCTCAAGTTGCTGGCACGGCCACTCTACCAAAAGAGCTATACCGCCCCAAATGCAAAACAAGTCCTATGCCGGGGGTCTTTAGCGCCGCCCTAGTGGCTCCCTGGAGCTCTTTCAGAGTTGTGCGAAAATTGAAAATGATGAAGAAAAGAAAGAAAATGTTTTAATATATTTTATATAGGAGAACAAACATGACACAAACCTTCCTAACTGTTAAAAATCCAACCGTTTTTTTTGGGGGGACTGGGGTTCTCAGAAAGGGAGGGAAAGAAAGGAAAGAAAAAGGAAAAAAGAAAAAAAAAAGTCTGATCTTTTTTGTAGTTTTATTCCTTTTTCTGTCTCGTTTTGGAGGTGGAGAATGCGGATGAGTGGAGAGGCGGGGCGTGCCGGGAGCGACGCCGCCGCAATCAAATTCAGGTGCGTAAATCGCGCACCAGCACACAATTGACATTTCTCCTCTAGCTGTAAAAAAGGGAGAAGGAGGCGGGATCATGGCAGAAGGAGTAGGAGAACCAGCAGCAGAAGCCTACGAGCGAAAACGGCCGAGGCAAGGAGCAGCTGAAAAGCAATCCGACCAAAAGACAAAGCTTTATTGAAAAATAAATAAGAGTCAAACCTGCTCAAGAGATGTCCTTCCTGAATGGTCCGTGGAACCCGCACGGCGACGGCAGGAGTCCGTCACAATTCTATTGTGATTACTTTTTGAAACCGATACCGATAATATCCGATATTACATTTTAAAGCATTTACCGGCCGATAATATTGGACATCTCAATCTGAAATGTTTAGTAACTTTACCAGTGGCAGTAGCTCCACGAAGAGGGCGGTGCCTAGCTGGCAACCTGGATGTGACACGTTCATGGACGATCTAATTGGTCAAACGAAATGAAAACAATAACAACTTGTTGGGGTTCCAAATCTAAATTTGAAATGAGCATATCCCGGCTGAACTACCATTATCAATTGTAAAGGTATTCGAAAATAACATGATTTATTAATGCCTTTGGACATATCAGGGCCATTTAATGAGGACTTGACATGACATGTGACTATGAGGTGGTTTGTTTCCCGAGGCAAAGGAAAGTTGGCACGAATTATACACAAACGAACTACAAAAAAGGCAAACAAAAGGCGCGCACAATGGCGGTACAAAACTAGACTATGAAAACAAACAAAGCACAAAGGCAGAACTAAACAAACCAAAAACTTACGTGGCATGGACAGAATGATTAAACAGCATGGCTTGGCATGAAGGGAGTTGAGGTAAAGTCGCCAGGCTGACTTCCTGGCAACTTCCGGTTTAAATAATAGACATGATAATTGCAAACAGGTGTGAGACATGAGGACAGGGGCGTGACATGAGGACAAGGTGAAAACTAATGAGTTGGCATGGTAACAAAGCAAACAAGGAAGTGCAGGAACAGGAAGTGAGTGTCCAAAAAACAAAACCGAACATGACCAAAACAAAACATAATCCTATAGACGTGACAACATGAAATTATTACATACGGCACCTTTTAAGTAGAACACTTACACTTTTCTAAGACTTTTCATTTTTTGCGTCTCCATTTAGATTTCTGTATTTTTGGTCCAATTGGGCTCTTTGAACATATTAGATTGCCGACCCTTGACCTATGCAAACATTATGGTTTCTTTCATCTCAAGTGTGTCTACCTTGGGGTTTAGCGTTGCCAGGTCATTCCTCAACTCGCTCAGGTTGAGCACCTGGAATGAGCGAGTACAATTGTTAGTGCATAAAAAGCTGACAGGGAGACAGTTGGAATCATTGTGAGGGAGGGGAATTTCGTCACCAGGTAGTGGTCGCTGTGTTTGGACCGCAGCATGGCCGCCACCTCCGTGAGTTGGGCGGTGTAGCTGTGCTCCTCGGCGGCGCCAGGGAAAGAGAGGGAGATGATCCTTTCCGTGATGTAAATCAGGTCCACCTCGTAGCTCTCCTCCATGGCCTGGACCATACTCTGACTCCTGGACGGGTGACAGCTTTACAGATCATTTATTTTTCACATAAAGTAGAAGAATTGTTGTTACAGTGCATTTTTTTGTTTCTTTGATGTCTCCAAGGAGACCGTCCATAAACGTCCTTACAAATATTCTCCACAAGGTCTTTTGATGAGCTTCTTAAAGGCCTACTGATAGAAGGTCCATTCTATGTTTCATACTTGATCATTTCGCGATATTGACATATTTTTGCTGAAAGGATTTAGTAGAGAACATCCACGATAAAGTTCGCAACTTTTGGTCGCTGATAAAAATGCCTTGCCTGTACCGGAAGTAACAGACGATGTGCGCGTGACGTCACGGGTTGTGGAGCTCCTCACATCTGAACATTGTTTACAATCATGGCCACCAGCAGCGAGAGCGATTCGGAAACCGAGAAAGCAACGATTTCCCCATTAATTTGAGCGAGGATGAAAGATTTGTGGATGAGGAAAGTGAGAGTGAAGGACTAGGAAAAAAAAAAAGACGAGGGCATTGGTAGCAATTCAGATGATTAGACAGATTTACAAGGATAATTCTGGAAAATCCCTTATCTGCTTATAGTGTTACTAGTGTTTTAATGGGATTATATGGTCGTACCTGTACAACCTTCAGCACCAGTCGACAGGCAGTGGCGATGCCCATCTCTGCCCTTCGCAAGGGACCCTCTTCGAAACACGATCTTTCGAAATGATCGCTGCATAATACATTGTACTTTGTGTGTGTGGTCCAATCCAACCGTGTTCGCTTGACATCTCTGTTCCATAGTAAAGCTTGACTGTCATCTTTCGGGAATGTAAACAATGAAACACCAGCTGTGTTTGTGTTGCTAAAGGCGGCCGCAATACACCGCTTCCCACCTACAGTTTTCTTCTTTGACGTCTCCATTATTCATTGAACAAATTGCAAAAGATTCAGCAACACAGATGTCCAGAATACTGTGGAATTATGCGATGAAAAGATACGACTTATAGCTGGGAACGGTGCTGGAACAACATGTTCTCTACAATGCTTGACGTCACGTGCCCGCGTCATCATACCGCGACGTTTTAGCATGATATTTCCGTGCGAAATTTAAAATTGCAATTCAGTACACTAAACCGGCTGTAATGGCATGTGTTTCAATGTTAATATTTCATCATTGATGTATAAACTATCAGACTGCGTGGTCGGTAGTAGTGGGTTTCAGTAGGCCTTTAAGGAATGGAAAGAATAATTTATCGTAGATGCTTATAAAAGTATGTTGATAGTGTGCACATTTGTTCAATGGTCATCAAGAATAGAATGGCAACCATTTTCAAGACTAGGGATGGGTACCTTTCACATTTGAATCAATACGGTACCAATTCCCAGGACCTGACAATTGATACCATTACTTAAGGGTACAAATGGTACTTCTGTGTGTGTTTATTTGTTAATAAACGTTAATTTGAATAATAACAAAATCAAATTTTTTATTTAACATATAACAGTGAGCTGATAATGTCAATTGTGCAGTCCAGTGGTTATATCTCGTTTTTTTTTACACTTCTGAGTCGCATTTGCGAGTACTAGACTTTGCATGCAGTTGCAATTCCGAGACATTAGATGGCAGTAGTGAATAGTCTACAGCATATCTGACCTGCCACATCGTTTTACGTGGCCCGGGATAATGTGCAATCACAATAATGTGCGTAAATAAAGCACAAAATGTATCTGTTTTTGCCCGAAAAATTGCATGTACTGCATACAACTTCATCTCTTTTAAACTTTATTATTTTAACATGCAAAACACATTATATTAACATATTTTCCAAAAGAAATATCTGCTTATGATTTTAAAGCATGTTATCAATCTCTTTATTCATGAGAAAAAATAAAATAAAATAATCAAATGCATTGACAATTGTGTTATAATATCATGAGTCAATTATATAGATAGAGAGATAGTACTTTATTGATTCCTATCCATCTATCTATACATCTATGTAATTGACTTTATTTGTAAGAAAAAATAATAATAACAATCAAAATGCATAGACAATTGTGTTATAATATCATGAGTCAATTATATTGATAGATAGTACTTTATTGATTCTATTTATTTTTATTTATCTATATAATTGACTCATATTATAACATAATTGTCCATGCATTTGATTATTTATTTTTTATATAGTTTTTGTATTTTTTTTGTATTTATTTATTTGTTTATTTTGTTTATTTTTATTTTATAAAGATAGATAGATAGTACGTTATTGATATTATAACACAATTGTCTATGCATTTGATTATTTATTATGTGTTATGTATTTTTTGACATGTTTTATTTATATAGATAGATAGTACTTTATTGATTCCTACCAATCTATCTATCTATATATCTATCTATCTATCTATCTAATTGACTTTATTGTAAGAAAAAAAAACAATCAAATGCATACAGTTGTGTTATAATATCATGAGTCAATTGTATCGATAGATAGATAGGAAGCAATAAAGTACTATCTATCTATCGATATAATTGACTCATGAAATTATAACACAATTGTCTATGCATTTGATTATTTATTTTTTATATACTTTTTAATTTTTTTATTTGTTGTATTTATTTATTTTTTATTTATTTTTTTATTTATATTTTTATTTTATATAGATAGATAGTACTTTATTGATATTATAACACATTTGTCTATGCATTTGATTAATTATTTTAAATATTTTATTTATTTATTGATATTTTTTATGTATTTTTTTTATTTTTTATCTTATATAGATAGATAAATAGTATTGATATATAAATAGTATTGATTCCTATCTATCTATACATCTATCTATCTATCTATATAATTGACGCATTATATTATAACAATTGTCAATTCATTTGATTATTTTTTTTTTTTTTTCTTACGAATAAAGAAGTTGAGATTTATAAATGCTGACTGTTACAAACGGCCCTATGAGGGCAGCCATTACCCCGATGTGGTCCTGAATGAAAGTTAATTTGAAACCCTTGGTCTACGGTGTGTCACTGTAGCCAGAAAGTAGTCTTTGCCATTAAGCTGAATGTAGTCTTTTGTTGTGCCCTTGAAAATGTTTATACTGTGAGTATCACACTTCTTACAAAACAGCTGATTAATTATAACACGCATCGTAGTTTTAGTTTCCATTACCAAATTTGGAGGTGTTAAAATTGGCGTGTATAACCGCTAATGGTAATCAGTAGCATGTTGTTGCAAATCCAATGTAAATTAGCATTAAACTCACGCGTTTTAGATGTTGAGCGTTACTGTAGGTTGGAGTGTTTTAGTTTATCAGTCATACTTTTTTTGTTGGTATGGAAAATTCTAACATTATCTAAAGCAAAGGGGTCAAACTTAAGGCCCTGGGGCCCGGGCCACAGCATTCTATGTGGCCCACGATAGCCTGGGAAAAATGGGTTTTGATAAAATTGTCACGCCTGTGGATTATGTTGTGTTTTTGTTATGTTTGGTCATGTTATGTTTTGCTTTTTTGGACATTCAGTTCTGTCTTTTCACTTCCTGGTTTGCTTTCGTCTCCATGCCCACTCATTAGTATCACCTGGTCTAATAGTCACCACCCTGTTCTCAGCCTCACACCTGTTTTTCACTAATGATCATAGCTGCTATTTAAGTCATTCTTTTCCTTGTCTTTGTCCTGGCATCTTCACACCCTACCCATGCTGTTCCTACCTTTATGCCCTCGTTCACAGTTTCATGTCGTGTAAGTTTTTGTTTATAGTTCATAGTTAAATCCCTTTGTGCTAAGTCTTTTGTTTATGTCCATAGTTTATGCCCTAGAGCAAGTGTTCCTTTCCATAGCCAAGTTTTGTACCTCCACTGTGAGCGCTTTTTGTTTGTCTTTTGTTAGTTATAGTGTTAAAATAAAAGATGTACTCACATTCACGTCTCGCACGTGCTAACTTCCCTCTGCGTCGTGGAAACAATCCACGTCTAAGTCACAGTTTGACAAAAATACTTTTATTTTTTTTTTTACTAAATCCATTTGTTCTTTCATTTTCGACAGAAAAAAAGTAGCAAATTTTAAACTTGAATATTACCTGATCATGCCAATTATATTGTTATATACTGTATTGCAAAACTATATCTGTGAGATAAAAACAAATAGTTAAATATCTGCTTGTCACCTTTATTAATGATTTTGAAGCAAGTAATACAGAAAAAAAAATCCAAACAAATGCATTTGCATTTCGATTAATCACAAGTTATTACCCACCTGCATATTGTAAATTAATTTTTCAAAAAACGGCCCTCTGCAAGCAGCCATTACTGCCATGTGGCCCTCAATGAAAATGAGTTTGAGACCCCCTGACCTAGACACAGTCCGACTGAGTCCGCTCTGAGTGCTGCTTGAATGCTTGTTTCCCCGCCAAGTATTTGAGCCGGCCGAGTCTGCAACCAGGCGCGACGTCACGTGCAACAAAGGGATGAAAATGTGGCACTGTTTTGTTTTATTTCATTTTGATTCGATATCTGGTAGTACCAACAGAATTCGGTGTGTGCCCCTACAAAAGTACCAAATTTGGCACCCATCCCTATTCATGACGTAAGTGCGTTTGTACGATCATGTTATGCCTTACCTTGACTGCTTTCGCTTTATTTCGGCACTCTTGCAGGACCTGGTTGAGCCCTAGAGGGAGCAAAAGGATACATCATAAGCAAACTTCATCATACAGAAAGACATGTGACATATTTTGCAAATGCATCCATGGCCAGGAGAAGCTACAGAATATTTTTGGGGGCTTTTTGGTAAAAGTGTCGGATGGAATTGTGTCACAACTTGACATGCGAGTTGGAAAATGATTGTTATCTGATCATGTGGTTCAACACGCCGGCTAAAGCTGTGGCGCTAATCCCGCCTCAGGGACGCAGCCTCTTCAGCGATTTGACACCGAGCGGATGCTACCGTTTTGAAAAAGAAAACGGCGTGTTGCATCATCGCTCATACTTGCCAACCTTGAGACATCCGAACTCAGGAGATTCTCTCTACTCATTGTTGTGTTTGAAAGTGCAATGCTTTGCAGCCAGTAACACAGCCTTTGAAGGAGCATAGGTATGGGCAGCATCGGTTAAATTTCATTTGCAGGAAAGGAGTGAGCTTAGGGTTGAATTGTCCATCCTCGTTCTATTCTCTGTCACTATCTTTTTCAGGACCTTACTACTTGCCGTAGTTTTGAAGCAATGCATGATGTGAACCGGGGTGGTTTTTTTCAGTGTATTAACGTGCCGGCTGGAATAAACACATGCTGAGAAATAGCTCCGTGCCTTCCTACTTTATGGGTTATTGATACATTTATGGGTAACGCAGACATATATAATAGTCTCCTTCTTGTTGTGTGTGCAGTTGTGCGCTCTCCAAAAGCTGTAGATGTTATAACGTGGCTGGACCGGCACGCTGTTTATATGGAGGAAAAGTGGACGTTAGGTGTAGATCCACCAATGGCGTCTGTTTACATTTTGACGCCGGTGAGCTTTGATTGATTGAAACTTTTATTAGTGTAAACCCCGTTTCCATATGAATTGGAAAATTTTGTTAGATATAAATATAAACGGAATACAATGATTTACTAATCCTTTTCAACCCATATTCAGTTGAATATGCTACAAAGACAACATATTTGATGTTCAAACTGATAAACTTTTTTTTTGGTTGCAAATAATCATTAACTTTAGGGGACGGCGTGGCGAAGTTGGGTTACTGGTTCAATCCCTACCTTCTACCATCCTAGTCACGTCCATTGTGTCCTTGGGCAAGACACTTCACCCTTGCTCCTGATGGGTCCTGGTGAGCGCCTTGCATGGCAGCTCCCGCCGTCAGTGTGTTAATGGGCAAATGTGGAAATACTGTCAAAGCGCTTTGGGCTACTTAAAAAGGGGTAGAAAAGCGCTATACAAGTACAACCCATTTACCATTTAGAATTTGATGCAAGCAACACGTGACAAAAAAGTTGGGAAAGGTGGCAATAAATACTGGTAAAGTTGAGGAATGCTCATCAAACACTTATTTGGAACATCCCACAGGTGTGCAGGCTAATTGGGAACAGGTGGGTGCCATGATTGGGTATAAAAACAGCTTCCCGAAAAAGCTCAGTCTTTCACAAGAAAGGATGGGGCGAGGTACACCCCTTTGTCCACAACTGCGTGAGCAAATAGTCAAACAGTTTAAGAACAACGTTTCTCAAAGTGCAATTGCTAGAAATTTAGGGATTTCAACATCTACGGTCCATAATATCGTTAAAAGGTTCAGAGAATCTGGAGAAATCACTCCACTCCACGAAACCAGCATTGAATGACCGTCACCTTCGATCCCTCGGACGGCACTGTATCAAAAACCAACATCAATCTCTAAAGGATATCACCACATGGGCTCAGGAACACTTCAGAAAACCACTGCCACTAAATACAGTTTGTCGCTACATCTGTAAGTGCAAGTTAAAGCTCTACAATGCAAAGCGAAAGCCATTTATCAACAACATCCAGAAAAGCCGCCGGCTTCTCTGGGCCCGAGATCATCTAAGATGGACTGATGCAAAGTGGAAAAGTGTTCTGTGGTCTGACGAGTCCACATTTCAAATTGTTTTTGGAAATATTCGACATCGTGTCATCCGGACCAAAGGGGAAGCGAACCATCCAAACTGTTATCGACGCAAAGTTGAAAAGCAAGCATCTGTGATGGTATGAGGGTGCATTAGTGCCTAAGGCATGGGTAACTTACACATCTGTGAAGGCACCATTAATGCTGAAAAGTACATACAAGTTTTGGAACAACATATGCTGCCATCTAAGCGCCGTCTATTTCATGTTCGCCCCTGCTTATTTCAGCAAGACAATGCGAAGCCACATTCAGCACGTGTTACAACAGCGTGGCTTCGTAAAAAAAGAGTGCGGGTACTTTCCTGGCCTGCCTGCAGTCCAGACCTGTCTCCCATTGAAAATGTGTGGCGCATTATGAAGCGTGAAATACGACAGCAGAGACCCCAGACTGTTGAACGACTGAAGCTCTACATAAAACAAGAATGGGAAAGAATTACACTTTCAAAGCTTTATCAATTAGTTTCCTCAGTTCCCAAACGTTTATTGACTGTTGTTAAAAGGAAAGGTGATGTAACACCGTGGTGAACATGCCCTTTCCCAACTACTTTGGCACATGTTGCAGCCATGAAATTATAAGTATATTATTATTTGCAAAAAAAAATAAAGTTTATGAGTTTGAACATCAAATATATTGTCTTTGTAGTGCATTCAACTGAATATGGGTTGAAAATGATTTACAAATCATTGTATTCCGTTTATATTTACATCTAACACAACTTCCCAACTCATATGGAAACTAGGTTTCCATATGAGTCGAGCAACACCTAATTCTCCAAACAGGAAGTCAGTGGTCCAATATGGGCGTGGCTTACCTTGTTGACCAGGTGACCTGTGCTCCACCTCCAAGTCGAGCGCAGGCAAGTTAAATCTCTAAGTATCCGAAAAGAACGGCCCAGAGGCATACTGTCGCTCGGTAAGACTCTTGCAAAATGAAAGTTTAAACAAAGTGTGGCGAGATATATTCACTCATGTCTGCTGAGCCAGCATGCTGATGAGAGTGGGTTCCCATGATGGATGCTACAATACTCTGGTCAAGTAGTGATGTCGTTTCCCTCTCTCGGCTGTCTTCTCTCAACATCGTCTCTGTCCTTTCCAGCCACTCCTCCCTTCGTCTCATTATCTGTCCTCGTTCCCAGCTCCCCCATCGCATTCTGTCCCTTGTTCCCAAGCCAAGTGTTGACGTGCGCTTCCTTTGCACAGTAAACATGCGCTTCTGACCGTAATTACCCAGTAGAATGGCGTTCCTGAGCTGAGAATAGCACAGCCGACTTACAGCAGTTCTTTTTGGCCTCCTGGTTGTACTTGAGAGATGGAAAAAGTTGGCTTTGTGCCTGAGCTCGTTGTCCGTACCTCTGGTTTAAAGAGTTTGGGACGTGCAGGCTGCATTGATTTTTTTTTTAATCTGACAATTTCCCTAACCCAGACAAGCCTCAAACGGTCTCAATTATGGTCAGTTGGACAGGAAATGTTTTATATACGTTTGAAACGGAGAGAGGAAGAGAGAAAAACATTCCTTAATCACGTCTTCCCGCAGTGGATAATAATTGCCAAGAAAAAAATCTATGGATTGGAGAGATAGGGAACTATAGTTCATCCTAGTGTTGTCCCGATACCAATATGTTGATGCTTTTCGGTACTTTTTGCTACTTTTCTAAATAAAAGGGACCACAAAAAAATGCATTTTTGGCTTTATTTTAACAAAAAATCTCACGGTACATTAAACATATGTTTTTTATTGCAAGTTTGTCCTTAAATAATATAGTGAACATATAAGACTTGTCTTTTAGTAGTAAGTAAACAAACAAAGGCTTCTAATTTAGTCTGCTCACATATCCAATAACAATTTGTGTCATTTTCCATTCTATTATTGTGTCAAAATAGTAAGTTAACAAAAACAAAAAAGTAATTAAATAAACAAAGGCTCCTAATTAAGCGACTGACGTATGCAGTAACATATTGTGTCATTTTCTATTCTATTATTTTGTCAACATAGCAAGTAAACAAACAAAATGGTAAGTAAACAACAAACAAAAAAGTAAACAAAGGGTCCTGATTAGTCTGTTGACATGTGCAATAACCTGTAGAGTCATTTTCCATTCTATTATTGTGTCAAAATAGTAAATAAACAAACAAAAAAGTAAGTAAACAAACAAAGTCTCCTATTCAGTCTGTTGACAAATGCAGTAACAAATTGTGTCATTTTCTATTGTATTATTTTGTCAACAGAGCAAGTAAACAAACAAAATGGTAAGTAAACTAAAAACAAAAAAGTAAGTAAACAAACAAAGGCTCCTAATTAAGCGGCTTACGTATGCAGTAACATATTGTGTAATTTTCCATTCTATTATTTTGTCAAAATAGCAAGTAAACAAACAAAATAGTAAGTAAACAAACAGACAAACAAACAAACAAAAAAGTAAGTAAACAAACAACGGCTCCTAATTAGTCTGTTGACATAAGCAGTAACAAATTGTGTCATTTTCCAATCTATTATTTTGTCAAAATAGCAAGTAAACAAACAAAATAGTAAGCAAACAAACAAACAAAAAAGTAAGTAAACAAACAACGGCTCCTAATTAGTATGTTGACTTCTGTAGTAACAAATTGTGTCATTTTCCATTATATTATTTTGTCAAAATAGTAAGTAAACAAACTAAATAGTAAACAAACAAACAAACACACAGAAAAGTAAGTAAACAAACAAAGGCTCCTAATTAGTCTGCTAACATATGCAGTAACAAATTGTGTCATTTTCCATTCTATTATATTGTCAAAATAGTAAATAAACGAACAAAATAATAAGTAGACAAACAAACAAAATCGTAAGTAAACAAAAAAAGGCTCCTAATTTAGTCTGCTGATGTATGCAGTAACAAATTGTGTCATTTTCGATTATATTATTTTGTCAAAATAGTAAGTAAACAAACAAAGGCTCCCTATTAGTCTGCTGACATATGCAGTAACAAATTGTGTCATTTTCCATTCTATTATTTTGTCAAAATAGCAAGTAAACAAACACAATAGTAAGCAAACAAACAAACCAAAAAGTAAGTAAACAAACAAAGGCTCCTAATTTAGTCTGCTGACGTATGCAGTAACAAATTGTGTCATTTTCCATTGTATTATTTTGTCAAAATAGTAAGTAAACAAACAAACAAAAAAGTAAGTAAACAAACAAAGGCTCCTAATTAAGCGGCTGACATATGCAGTAACAAATTGTGTCATTTTCCAATATATTATTTTTTCAAAATAGTAAGTAAACAAACAAAATAGTAAGTAAACAAACAAACACACAAAAAAGTAAGTAAACAAACAAAGGCTCCTAATTAGTCTGCTTACATATGCAGTAACAAATTGTGTCATTTTCCATTCTATTATTTTGTCAAAATAGCAAGTAAACAAACTAAATAGTAAGTAAACAAACAAACAAAAAAGTAAGTAAACAAACAAAGGCTCCTAATTAAGCAGCTGACATATGCAGTAACATTTTGTGTCATTTATCATTCTATTATTTTGTCAACATTAGAAAGGACAAGTGGTAGAAAATGAATTATTAATCTACTCGTCCATTCACTGTTAATATCTGCTTACTTTCTCTTACAACATGTTCTATTTACACTTCTGTTAAAATATAATAATCACTTATTCTTCTGTTATTTGGTACTTTACCCTAGTTTTGGATGATACCGCGAATCGTCGTTACAGGATCATACATTGGTCATATTCAAAGTCTTCATGTGTCCAGGGACATAATTCCAGAGTTTATAAACACAATATACATTTTAAAAAACGAAAGAAAATGTTATGATTCCAAAAAATAGACGTATTTATAGTATTATCGACTAGATAAGCTACTGTACTTGGTATCATTATAGTGGATGTTAAGTGTAGATGCACCATTAGCGTTTGTTTACATTTTGACACCGGTGAGCTTTGAATGATTGATTGATTGAAACTTTTATTAGTATATTGCACAGTACAGTATATATTCCGTACAACTGACCACTAAATGGTAACACCCGAATAAGTTTTTCAACTTGTTTAAGTCAGGGTCCACGTTAATCGATTCATGGTAAGTTATTCCTCGTCCTGCAGGGATGATACTTGTAAGGAACTTACTTTATTTGTCGCCATGGAGGCAATGATTAGTGATTTAGAAGTAGCTAAAACACTGCAGACTGGGGCTGGACTTTAGCCGCTAGCTCGCTAGCCACGTCTTAACGCACCTCTTCCTGAGGGCGTTTCAGTGTTATAACTTCACCATTATTGTTAGTTTTTAAGCAAAAGTGCGTCCGTTCTAGCTTTTCGGTCAACACACTGTGTCTGCTTGTAAGTACTCTGTGAGTGTGCGCTGCCGAACATGCTCCTCTGCTCTTAAACCAGCAATGACCGGTACTTTTTAGAGGCGGTATTGTACCTAATATGATTCATTAGTATCACGGTAATATCCTAATACCGGTATACCGTACAACCCTAGTACATCCACACATAATTTGTTCCTTGTCAAATTGTTTACACCAACTTTTGGTGAAAGACAAGATGGAGATTGGAATTACAAGCTTCCGTGTCGCTATTTTTAGCGTACGCATGTCACTCAGCAGCATGTCCGGTTTTGTTGCCAAAGCATAATTAGAGAACAGAGACGTCTGCGACAGATTTGACCTCTTTGAAGCCGGGCGGATACACAAATCCCAGCGAAGGTTCCTGTTGGTCATTAGGTGACGTAAACTGTTGTGATTCAATGTTTCCGTGCTTGACCGATGCAAACAGAATGATCTATGTTCACAATCTCAGGCTGATACGCTACTCCAAATCAATACCAACAAATTAACACAATGTTTATCTTTTTTTTTTAATACAGCAGGAAGGGGATTCATACGGCCCCATTTGTCGTGGTTCACCTGACACATGAAACGTGACAAATTAGGGGGATTTGCACTTTAGCCAGTAGAGTGTTGAATATCTTGTAATGTGTTTTGTGAAAGGATGGTCAGCACCTGAGAGCTGCGGCCTACCACCATGACCCCGCACTCCCTTCCCTCTGTTGCTAGATATCTCGAGATGTATGTTGTAATATGTATATGTGCTTTGCGATGGAGTTTTTTTTTCCCACTCCAGACTGGGCCCCCTCAGGAGCCCGGTTTAGATTGTTTTTTTTTACTCATCCTTCCCCAGCGTTTTACCTTTTTCCCCATCTTTTACGGGGCGCCTTGTGGCGACCCATCAGCGTTCCTGTTCTGTAACCCTGTACACTGTTTGTTTGTCTAATCTTGAACGGGTTTGTGCAGTTCCCTTTAAGGCAGGGGTGTCCAAAGTGCGGCCCGGGGGCCATTTGCGGCCCACGGGTCATTTTTTAACAGCCCCACGGCACATTGTAAAATTACTATAAAAAAAAATAAATTAAAAAAAACACAAAAAGTGTTATAAAAGAGCCAACAGATGAAATGTAACAAGAAAATGTTGCAATGTTGACTCTAATAACACAAAGCTGCCATGTAGGCTGTTTCTTTCTTTAAAAAATAATAATGAATCAAAATCAATGACATTATGAATTATTTACCTATTCAAGGCTCCAATAACGTCACATTAAATATCCTACTTTGAGATATTCTTTGGGAAAAATGTTGCATATTTTGTGTTTGCTATGTAGAGAAGTAAGCTGTTTTTTATTTATTTATTTGTTTTAAAAAGGGCTTAAAACAAAAAAACATAAACTGAAGTTGATCTGGAAGTTATTGTGTTAAAAGTAAACAGTTAATAAAATGTATAATTTATTTTTTAACACTTTAATGAGTAGGACCCTTTTGGATCCCCAATAATTGTTGTGTAATTTGTTTTTAAGTGTCATTGCTAAAATAATAATATTAATGATTAATTAAAATCAATGTTGTTATGAGTAATTGACCTTTTTAAGGCTCCAATTATTATATAACCTCAAATATTCCACTTAAAGATTTTATTGGGTGAAAATATTGTATATTTTGTGTTTTTTTTCATAAAAAAACAGGGTTTTCTTTGACAAAAAAAGCATACAACTTAAATCTTTAATAGCATTATATTGACAGATAGACCTAATGTTGATCTAGAGCAGGGGTCACCAACCTTTTTGAAACCAAGAGCTACTTCTTGGGTACTGATTAATGCGAAGGGCTACCAGTTTAATACACACTTAAATAAATTGCCAGAAATAGCCAATTTGCTCAATTTACCTTTAGTAAATAAATCTATATATATAAAAAATGGGTATTTCTGTCCGTCATTCCGTCGTACATTTTATTCCTTTTACGGAAGGTTTTTTGTAGAGAATAAATGACGAAAGAAACACTTAATTGAACGGTTTAAAAGAGGAGAAAACAGGAAAAAAATGAAAATTAAATTTTGAAACAGTTTATCTTCAATTTCGACTCTTTAAATTTCAATCGGAAAAAATGAAGAGAAAAACTAGCTAACTCGAATCTTTTTGAAAAAATTAAAAAAAGAATTTATGGAACATCATTAGTATTTTTTCCTGATTAAGATTAATTTTAAAATGTTGATGACATGTTTTAAATAGGTTAAAATCCAATCTGCACTCTGTTAGAATATATAACAGATTGGACCAAGCGATATTTTTTAACAGACAAATCATTATTTCTTCTTGATTTTCCAGAACAACAATTTTAAAAGAAATTCAGAATACTTTGAAATAAGATTTAAATTTGATTTACAGATTTTATAGATTTGCCAGAATATTCTTTTTGATTTTTAATCATAATAAGTTTGAAGAAATATTTCACAAATATTCTTCGTCCAAAAATCAGAAGCTAAAATGAAGAATTAAATGAAAATGTATTTATTATTCTTTACAATAAATAAAAAAAGATTACGTGAACATTGATTTAAATTGTCAGGAAAGAAAAGGAATGAATTTAAAAGGTAAATCCTAAAATCCTTTCTAAGGTTGTATTTTTTCTCTAAAATTGTCTTTCTGAAAGTTATAAGAAGCGAAGTAAAAAAAATAAAATAATTTATTTAAACAAGTGAAGACCGAGTCTTTAAAATATGTTCTTGGATTTTCAAATTCTATTTGAGTTTTGTCTCTCTTAGAATTAAAAATGTCGAGCAACGGGAGACCAGCTTGCTAGTAAATAAATATAATTTAAAAAATAGAGGCAGCTCACTGGTAAGTGCTGCTATTTAAGCTATTTTTAGAACCGGCCAGCGGGCTACTCATCTGGTCCTTACGGGCTACCTGGTGCCCGAGGGCACCACGTTGGTGACCCCTGATCTAGAGATTTAAACTTTGAATAATAATACAAATAATAATACTGATCAATGACACATTTTTAATATAATTTTGACCAAAACCCTTTAGGGATCCCGGGATCAAGCCTGAATGTATATTTTTTGTACATATATTGTATTGGTTTTTAACCTAAAAAAATATCAAAATGGCCCTGCTTGCTTTGATTTTTCAGTGTGCGGCCCTCAGTGGAAAAAGTTTGGACACCCCGGCTTTAAGGGAAATAATTGAAATTCAGTGTCTTAATAATGGCAAGGGTTTCTTGCACCAGCCCTGAACGGACTCGTGTGTCAGTTTGTGTTTGTTGTTTATTTCAGACCATGTGAGCTGCCTGCCGTCATTCCACCGGCCTGTCAGCTGTGCATGGCGACCGCCTTCTTGCCAGGAACATGTGGCCTGAGAAAGCATGTGTGCGGCCAGCAAGTACTTACCGGAGTATCAACATGCTTTAACGGCAGCTGAGGAGTGGGAGGCTGTGGAGAGAAAGCAGACATTGGGCTGCTTAGTCACCGGATGCATTATGTCGGACCTTTTTAGCAGCCAAAAGTAACATTATTTGTGTGAATTTTGATGCAACAAAGTGTTTGCGTGCACACAACATACAGTAAGTGATGGAGGGTTGTACGGTAAACCGCAGGGGTCGGCAACCCAAAATGTTAAAAGAGTCATATTGGACCAAAAATACAAAAAATTATCTGTCTGGACCTGCAAAAAATTAAAAGCCATATTACATACAGATAGTGTGTCATGAGAAATAAATTGAATTTTGAGGACTTAAAGGAAACTACCGTATTTCCTTGAATAGCCACTGGGCATGTAATGTGCGCCTACCTTGATTTAAGGTCAGAAAAAACTTGCTCCCCAAATTAATAAGCGCACGCTTAATTTTATCGGATCAATTTTGTGACGTCATGTCAAGACGGCGAAGGAGTTTTTCTGCTTTTACTGTGTGTAAACCAGGGGTGTTGTTCCACAGCCATACAGATCACACTAATGGTTGTGATATAAAACAACTTCAACACTCTTAATAATATGCACCACACTCTGTGAACCCACACCAAACACATTTCTGGAGAACATATGCCCTTCAACACACCACAAAACCAGCCTACCAACAATGCAATGCACCCACGACTCCTGGCCACACCGTCCATACACCCGTAGGCACCAAAACCCCCCCTCTCTCTGCGTTGGTTGAGGTGGGCAGGGTGTATAATAGCCAAAAGTCACGGATACACGGTATTATGGGTAATCCCTACGCTGCGTTTAGAATGTGCCATAGAGCCAATGTTCTCCAGAAATGTGTTTGGTGAGGGTTCACAGAGTGTGGCACATATTAGTAAGAGTGTTAAAGTTGTTTATATCACAAACATCAGTGTAAAAGGTATGGCTGTTGACCAAGTATGCATTGCAATCTCGCATAAGAAACAGTGAAATGCATGTGTCCGGGCGGCACGCAGACAACATGGTGTTAAAGTGAGCGCAATGACATGCTGTAGAGCAGGGGTGCCCATTACGTCGATCGCGAGCTACCAGTCGACCGCGGGGGGTGTGTCAGTCGATCTCCAGCCAGGCTTTTAAAAAAAATAGACCTAAAAATTAGTGATCATCAATCTTCACCAAGACGTCACTTAAATGACATTCACGGTACCGGAGGGTCTTGTGAGATGACGCTGGCTGCTGCAAGATCATTATTATGAAAATGTGACCGAGAGGAAGGCGAGAAACACTTTTTGTTTCAACAGACTCCCGCGCCGTACCTTCCGTCAAAACTCTAAAGGCCGACTGCACATTTCCTATCTTCACAATAAAAGCCCTGCTTCATGCTGCCTGCGCTAACTAAATACAGAGTCTCGGAAAACTGGCGTGCACAAGCGATCCCTCAGAAAGCTGGCGTGCACATCACTTGTGCACGCCAGCTTTCCGAGACTCTTATTTTGTTAGCGCAGGCAGCATGAAGCAGGGCTTTTATTGTGAAGATAGGAAATGTGCAGTCGGCCTTTAGAGTTTTGACGGAAGGGACGGCGCGAAAGTCTGTTGAAATAAAAAGTGTTTCTCACCTTCCTCGCTGTCATTTTTTCATAATAATGAACTGGCAGCAGCCAGCGTCATCTCACAAGACCCTCGAGTGCCGTGAATGTCAATCAAGCAAGCTACGGAATTTGCCGCCAATGTTTTTCTTGTAAAGTGTATGGAAGCTGGATGAATTAGATGCCAAAAACCAACCACTTTCATGTGGTATTGTACAGAAAGGACAACTTTTTTTGTCCTCCATTTGAAAATGTGGGCGTTATCATCATTACTGTCTGATTCCAATCAATGCAAGTCATCAGAATCAGGTAATACACCAACTTATATTCTTGTCTTTGTGAAAGAAAGACATCCATATGTGTTACACATGCTTGTATTATCATTAAACACATTTAACTTGTTTACAAAAATGTCTCTTTCATAAATAAATAAATATAAAAGATATATATAAATGAGGTAGATCCCCTCGAGTTGGTCAATTGAAAAGTAGCTCGCCTGCAGAAAAAGTGTGGGCACCCCTGCTGTAGAGCAGTTGTCCCCGACCACCGGGCCGCGGACGCAAAATAATTTTATATTATTATTATTTTTTTTAATCACACTCAATTTTTTACTGCTTGCCATTGGTAAGCGCAGGGGTGAGAAGATGTTTTAAAATTATTAGCGCTTATTACTTTTACCGCATGCTTTGAATAAGAGCAGGAGTGAGAAGAGGTTTTAAATTAATAAGCGCCCGGGCGGCTATTCAAGAAAATACAGTAAATGAGCTCAAATATAGCGACAAATGAGGCATCATAATGCAATATATACATACAGCTAGCCTAAATAGCATGTTAGCATCGATTAGCTTACAAATATGACCAAATATGTCTGATTAGCACACTCCACATAAGTCAATAACATCAACAAAACTCACCTTTGTCAATTCACGCACGTTATAAGTTTGGTGGACAAAATGAGACGGAAAAAGAAGTGGCATAAATCACGTCTGAGGAAGTCGGAGAAAGTTATGCATGTAAACAAACTAGGGTGAGTTCAAGGACCGCGAAAATTAGTAGGACAAAACGGCGCTTGCCAAAGACTCGAATCAGTGAAGCATGTTTAATATAAACAGTGTGCTTTATAACAATTAGGGAGGTTTGTGTCATGTTTGTCCTTCTACAGAAACCAAATTAAAACAAAAAATATGTTTTTTACCCCCATTATTTCCATTTTTCATATATTTTTGAAAAAACTCCAGAGAGCCACTAGGGCGGCGCTAAAGAGCCGCGTGGTATACCGGTATTAGTATAGTACCGCGATATTTAGGAATCATATTCGGTACTAAACCGCCTCTAAAAAGTACCGGTCCACTACCCCCACCCGTCGTCACATCATGTAATTGCTGGTTTACGAGCAGACGAGCATGTTTGGCAGCGCACAATCACTGCGTACTTACAAGCAGACAGTGTGTCGACAGAAAAGGAAGAACGGACACATTTTGGCTTAGAGGTCTACTGAAACCCACTACTACCGACCACGCAGTCTGATAGTTTATATATCAATGATGAAATATTAACGTTGCAACACATGCCAATACGGCCGGTTTAGTTTACTAAATTACAATTTTAAATTTCCCGCTGAGTTTCTTGTTGAAAACGTCGCGGAATGATGATGCGTATTTGTGACGTCTCGGGTTGTAGCGGACATATTAGCCCAGCACCACTTACGGTTAAAAGTCGTTTCTTTTCATTGCATAATTACAAAGTAATTTGGACATCTGTGTTGCTGAATCTTTTGCAATTTGTTCAATTAATAATGGAGACTATAAAGAAGAATGCTGTTGGTGGAAAGCGGTGGATTGCAGCTGCCTTTAGCACCGAAACACAGCCGGTGTTTCTTTGTTTGTTGTGAAGCTTTAACATAGAGCGGTCAAGCGAACATGTTTCTCCACGTCAACCAGAAGGTTTTGGGATGGGAAAATTGTGATATTAAGTCGGCTCTTACCGGAGACTTGAGTGGATTATGGGACCTCCTCCTGTAGCTGTCAAAAAGGCAGCTGTGATCTTGGCTCCTCGGCTTCTCTCAGAGACACTAGCGTTCACCGCAGCCATCCGACTTTCAGGTATGACTTTATAATCTCACTAAAATACTATTAACACAATAAGGGAGTTTCCAGAATTATTCTAGTAAATGTGTCTAATTACATCTGAAACTCTCCCACTGCCGCCGCCTGGAGCCGTCGCCTTTTCGTTTTTTAGTGCTTCACTCTAACTTTCCTCATCCAAGAATATTTCATCCTCGCTCAAATTAATGGGGAAATAGTCGCTTTCTCGGTCCGAATCGCTCTTGCTGCTGGAGGCCATGTTTATAAACAATGTGAGGATGTGAGGAGCTCCACAACCCGTGACGTCACGCGCACACCGTCTGCTACTTCCGGTACAGGCAAGGCTTTTTTATTAGCGACCAAAATTTGCAAACTTTATCGTCGATGTTCTCTACTAAATCTTTTCAGCAAAAATATGGCAATATCGCGAAATGATCAAGTATGACACATAGAATGGACCGGCTATCCCCGTTTAAATAAGAAAATCTCATTTCAGTAGGCCTTTAAACACTAACGATAAAGGTGAAAGAGGTGCTTTAAAGTCCAGCCGCTGTCAGCGGTGTTTTAGCTACTTCTAAATCACTAATCCTCGCCTCCATGGCGACAAATAAAGTAAGTTTCTTACAAGTATCATTATCACTGCAGGACGAGGAATAGCTAAACATGCTTCACTACACACCGTAGCTCACCGGCGTCAAAATGTAAACAAAAGCCATTGGTGGATCCACACCTAACATCCACTGTAATGATACCAAGTACAAAAGCGTATCCAGTCCATACTACTGTGATTACGTCGATATTTTTTGGCATCACATCATCTTTAGTTTTTTTTAAATTTTATATTATGTTTATAAACTCAGGAAATATGTCCCAGGCCACATGAGGACTTTGAATGTGACCAATGTATGATCCTGTAACGACTTGGTATCGGATTGATACCCAAATTTGTGGTATCATCCAAAACTCATGTAAAGTATCAAACAACGGAAGAACAAGTGGTTATTAGATTTGAACAGAAGTGTAGATAGAACATGTTAAAAGAGAAAGTAAGCAGATATTAACAGTAAATGAACAATCCATCCATCCATTTTTCTACCGCTTGTCCCTTTTGGGGTCGCGTGGGCCTGCGGGAGCCTATCTCAGCTGCATTCGGGCGGTAGGCAGGGTACACCCTGGACAAGTCGCCACCTCATCGCAGGTGGGATAGGGTCTATCCCCAGGTGCATGTCTTTGGAGGTGGGAGGGGACTATCCCCAGGTGCATGTAATTGGAGGTGGGAGGAGCCTAACCCCGGGTGCATGTTTTTAGAGATTGTAAGGGCCTATCCCCAGGTGCATGTCATTGGCGGTGGGAGGGGCTCTATCCCCAGGTGCATGTCTTTGGAGGTGGGAGGGGCTCTATCCCCAGGTGCATGTCTTTGGAGGTGGGAGGAGCCTAACTCCGGGGGCATGTCTTTGTAGGTGGGAGGAGCCTAACTCCGGGTGCATGTTTTTAGAGGTGGGAGGAGCCTAACTCTGGGTGCATGTTTTTAGAGGTGGGAGGAGCCTAACCCCGGTTGCATGTTTTTAGAGGTTGGAGGGGCTTATCCCCAGGTGCATGTCATTGGAGGTGGGAGGAGCCTAACCCCAGGTGCATGTTTTTAGAGGTGGGAGGAGCCTAACCCCGGGTGCATGTTTTTAGAGATTGTAAGGGCCTATCCCCAGGTGCATGTCATTGGCGGTGGGAGGGGCTCTATCCCCAGGTGCATGTCTTTGGAGGTGGGAGGGGCTCTATCCCCAGGTGCATGTCTTTGGAGGTGGGAGGAGCCTAACTCCGGGGGCATGTCTTTGTAGGTGGGAGGAGCCTAACTCCGGGTGCATGTTTTTAGAGGTGGGAGGAGCCTAACTCTGGGTGCATGTTTTTAGAGGTGGGAGGAGCCTAACCCCGGGTGCATGTTTTTAGAGGTTGGAGGGGCTTATCCCCAGGTGCATGTCATTGGAGGTGGGAGGAGCCTAACCCCAGGTGCATGTTTTTAGAGGTGGGAGGAGCCTAACCCTGGGTGCATGTTTTTAGAGGTTGGAGGGGCCTATCCCAAGGTGCATGTCATTGGAGGTGGGAGGAACCTAACCCCAGGTGCATGTTTTTAGAGGTGGGAGGAGCCTAACCCTGGGTGCATGTTTTTAGAGGTTGGAGGGGCCTATCCCCAGGTGCATGTCTTTGGACGTGGGAGGAGCCTAACCCGGGGTGCATGTTTTTAGAGGTGGGAGGAGCCTATCGCCAGGTGCCCCAGGTGCATGTCTATGAATAATCTTTTTCCAACACTTGTCCTTCATAATTTTGACAAAATAATAGAATGAAAAATGACAACTAATTAAGATCCTTTGTTTGTTTACTTACCAATAAAAGACAAGTAGTTGTATGTTCACTATTTTATTTAAGGACAAACTTGCAATAAGAAACATATGTTTAAGGTACGCCTAAGATGTTTTGTTAAAATAAAGCCAACAATGCAATTATTTGTGGTCCACTTTATTTAGAAAAGTATTGAAAAGTACCGAAAAGTATCAAAATAATTTTAGTACCGGTACCAAAATATTGGTATTGGGACAACACTAAAAGCGATGAAGCTACAGAAAGCAGAGATTCAAAATATTTTTGTCCGCACATGTACGAGGTCACACCACAGACAGGGGACCATGTATTTAGGAAAATCTCTGATTGAACTTAAGGGCCCTGGTTGAGCTGTATAAACAAGACCACAGACTGTTTAACAAGCTGCAGCAGTCATTTTAAAGTGCAGACGTCCAAAGTAAATATGAGTCAAGTAGTGACTGGGGCTTGGAATGTTCCTCATTTGGTCACATCTCCAAGGATGAATACCAGTCAAAATACTTGCTCATGATCCTGAATTGCACACCTCTGCAAAGGACGCGGGACTCAATCGTGTTTTTATCGGTTCCGGGATGGAAAACGGCGGAAGCTTTAAAGCGGGGGTGTCAAACTCCTTTCAGCTCAGGGGCCGGCAACCTTTACCACTCAAGGAGCCATTTTGACCCGTTTCACAAAATAAAGAAAACTATGGGAGCCACAAGACTCTTTTGAAATAACACAGCGTACAAAGTATTGTTTTGCTTTGTGCTTTGTATTAACCAGGGGTCTCAGACACACAGCCCGGACCTTAATATGAAAATGTTATATTACTGCAAGTTTTATTTGAATGCTGCTTGACAACATCACATTTGCCAACCATTTCAATTTTTCCGGGAGACTACCAAGTTTCAGAGCAACCTTTCTCTTGACTGTCTGCTGGTTTCCACCCAAACAACAATAATATGATGACAATGCATTTAGCGCCCTCCACAACCGTAACAAACAGCCTAACAGCCCATTCGCATGTTGTATGAGGCTTCTGCAGACACCCTGTTTGTTTCATGCCACAGTTTTGTGTTTGTTCCTCGCCATAGTTTATGCTGTTTGTTTCATGCCGCAGTTTCATGGTTATTCCAAGCCATAGTTTATGCTGTTTGTTTCATGCCACAGTTTCGTGTTTGTTCCAAGCCATAGTTTATGCTGTTTGTTTCATGCCACAGTTTAATGTTTGTTCCATGCCATAGTTTATGTTGTTTGTTTCATGCCACAGTTTTGTGATTTGTTCCTCGTCATGGTTTATGTTTGTTTCATGCCGCAGTTACATGTTGGGTCCAAGCCATAGTTTATGCTGTTTGTTTCATGCAACAGTTTCGTGTTTGCTCCACGCCGTAATTTATGCAGTTGGTTCCATGCCGTAGTTTATGCTGTTTTTTTCATGCTGCAGTTTTGTGTTTGTTCCAAGCCATAGTTTATGCGGTTTGTCTCATGCCGCAGTTTTGTGTTTGTTCCAAGCCATAGTTTATGCGGTTTGTTTCATGCCACAGTTTTGTGTTTGTTCCTCGCCATAGTTTGTGCTGTTTGTTTCATGCCGCAGTTTCATGTTGGTTCCAAGCCATAGTTTATGCTGTTTGTTTCATGCCACAGTTTCGTGTTTGCTCCACGCCGTAGTTTATGCAGTTTGTTCCATGCCGTAGTTCATGCTGTTTGTTTCATGCCACAGTTTTGTGTTTGTTCCAAGCCATAGTTTATGCTGTTTGTTTCATGCCGCAGTTTCATGTTGGTTCCAAGCCATAGTTTATGCTGTTTGTTTCATGCCAAAGTTTCGTGTTTGTTCCTCGCCATAGTTTATGCTGTTTGTATCAAGCCAGAGTTTCATGTTTGTTCCACGCCATAGTTTATGCTGTTTGTTTCATGCCACAGTTATGTGTTTTTTCCACACCGTAGTTTATACTGTTTGTTTAATGCCACAGTTTTGTGTTTGTTCCAAGCCATAGTTTTTTTTGTTTTTTTTTATTAAATCAACATAAAAATACACAAGATACAGTTTCAATTAGTGCATCAACCTCCCCGAGAAAAAAAAAACTTCCCTCCCCCATTCACAATCATCCACACCCACTCACACGAAAAGGGGTTGTTTCCTTCTGCTACCAAAAATTCTGGTTCCCACAACATAGATAACAGTCTGCAAGGGACTCAGTCACTGAAGCACACATGATTGTGTGTGCCACCGGTCCACTAACATTATCATTAATTACTATTTTGTATGTAATTGTTTTTATATTATTTTACTTTCTTTTTTATTCAAGAATTTTTTTTTTTATATTTTAGTTATATTATTTTACTTTATTTGTATAATAAAAAAATGACCTTATCTTCACCTTGCTCCACGCCGTAGTTTATGCAGTTTATTTCATGCCACAGTTTTGCATTTGTTCCACGCTGTAATTTATGCTGTTTGTTTCATGGCACAGTTTTGTTTGTTCCATGCCATAGTGTATGCTGTTTGTTTCATGCCACAGTTTTGTGTTTGTCCCACGCCATAGTTTATGCTGTTTGTTTCATGCCACAGTTTCGTGTTTGTTCCACGCCGTAGTTTACGCTGTTTGTTTCATACCACAGTTTCGTGTTTGCTCCACGCCGTAGTTTATGCTGTTTGTTTCATGCCACAGTTTCGTGTTTGCTCCACGCCGTAGTTTATGCAGTTTGTTTTATGTAACAGTTTCGTATTTGTTCCACGCCGTAGTTTATGCTGTTTGTTTCATGCCACAGTTTCGTGTTTGCTCCATGCCGTAGTTTATGCAGTTTGTTGTATGCCACACTTTTCTGTTTGTTCCACGCCAAAGTTTATGTTTGTTTATCTCATGCCCTGCCAAGATTTGCAGTTACATTAATAAACATTTTTATACCTGCTACACTTGTCTGGAAAAGTTTGCATCCCGGGAGAACAAACTTCTCAGCAAGCTGCAAAACCCCCCGTTCTGACATCCGCGGGCCCGACCTGGCGTTTGACACCCCTGCTTTAAAGCCTGACCTTCAACCTCTCGCAACAGACGTGTTGTATTTACTCGCGGCTTTCCCCACAATTCCGGGAAGGATCATTGTATTTTAGAAGTCACAGGGTCACTGGAATTTCCTTTAATGGCGCTATTCATGCAATACGTGCTGTACTCACCAGCTCATAGTTGGTGCTTGTTTGACACGCTGTGGTGACCTGGGTGAGGAGAAACACAAATGGTTAGGGGCTTATTCCAGTTGTGTGTGGAGTCTCCCTGCAGAGAATAAGACGCAAGATTCCGACCCCCCCCCCCCCCCGATCATAACAAGAACATATTCAGATGTTGCATCTTTAAATAGTCGGAAGGCCACGCTCTAAGTATCCATGACAAGCGCGGCTCCTAATAGTCTGTATGACTGTCCTGCCGCCGCACATCACTGATTAGGATCCAGCAAGCGCGGGAACTTTCCGCATAAACATGAGCCGCAGCAGGTTCGTGTACAGCGAGATGACGTGCACTATCAGAGGCCGGCAGGCGCGGGCGGGAAGGAAGCAGGCATCATTAGTTTGCACCGAGAAAACAAAAGCTTTGCACCATTATTGCCGGGCATATCAACATACAGTGGGGCAAAAAACAATTTAGTCAGCCACCGATTGTGCAAGTTCTCCCACTTAAAATGATGACAGAGGTCTGTAATTTTCATCATAGGTACACTTCAACTGTAAAAGACAGAATGTGAAAAAAAAAATCCAGGAATTGACGTTGTAGGAATTTTAAAGAATTTATTTGTAAATTAAGGTGGAAAATAAGTATTTGGTCAACCATTAAAAGCTCTCACTGATGGAAGGAGGTTTTGGCTCAAAATCTCACGATACATGGCCCCATTCATTCTTTTCTTAACACGGATTAATCGTCCTGTCCCCTTAGCAGAAAAACAGCCGCAAAGCATGATGTTTCCACCCCCACGCTTCACAGTAGGTGTGGTGTTCTCGGGATGCAACTCAGTATTCTTCTTCCTCCAAAACACAACAGGTTGAGTTTATACCAAAATGGATACATGGATGATACAGCAGAGGATTGGGAGAATGCCATGTGGTCAGATGAAACCAAAATAGACCATTTTGGTATAAACTCAACTTGTCGTGTTTGGAGGAAGAAGAATACTGAGTTGCATCCCAAGAACACCGTACCTACTGTAAAGCATGGGGGTGGAAACATCATGCTTTGGGGCTGTTTTTCTGCTAAGGGGACAGGACGATCGATCCGTGTTAAGGAAATAATGAATGGGGCCATGTATCGTGAGATTTTGAGCCAAAACCTCCTTGCATCAGTGAGAGCTTTGAATACATATTTTCCACCATAATTTACAGAAAAATTCTTTAAAATTCCTACAATGTGAATTCCTGGATTTTTTTTTTCACATTCTGTCTCTCACAGTTGATGTGTACCTATGATGAAAATGACAGACCTCTGTCATCATTTTAAGTGGGAGAACTTGCACCATCGGTGGCTGACTAAATACTTTTTTGCCCCACAGTACAGGAAACGGAGCCGTAGGACGTCGCTGCCACGGCTCATGTTGAGGTCTTGAACAAGAAAAGTCGCCATTTTGCTTCCATGCTAAAACGTGCTCTTTGTTTCACTTCCCGCGGCGGCGGCTGACATTCATACGTCGATGCCCAGTAGCTGCGTCACATTTTATTTCCACGAGGGCCGCAGCATATGACAGGTCTGAAAGTCCTGCAAGGACTGATCCAAAGGTCAAAATGCGTCTGAGATGATGATAAAGAGACTCCAGAGAGGCCTGATGACAGACTTTCACGGTTGTTAACATTCCTTACTGCATCTATCCCAACTACATCCTTATATGGTGACTATGGTGGGGAGCTGACTAATACAAGCTTCGCAGGGTTTTTGCAGTCCCCACCTGTGTCTCGGGATTGAGTTTGTTTGTCTAACCCAGGGGTTCAGCAACACACGGCTCTGTAGCGCCGCCCTGGTGGCTCACTGGACCTATTTCAGAGATGTGTGAAAATGGTTTTAATATATTTTCTGTAGGAGGACAAACATGACACAAACCTTCATAGTTGTTAGAAACCCCACTGTTTATGTCAGGGGTGTCCAAACTTTTTCCACTGAGGGCCGCACATTGAAAAATCAAAGCAAGCAGGGGCTATTTTGGTATTTTTTTTATTTTAAAAACCAATACAAAAAAATATACATTTAGGCCTCCACTCAGTCCCCATAGGATTTTGGTCAAAAAAATGTGTCATTATTCAATATTATAATTTGTATCATTTTTCAAGTTTTAAATCTCTAGATCAACAGTAGGTCATTCTGTCAATATAACATTTGTAAAGATTTAAGTTGTATGCTCTTTTTGTCAAAGAAAATCCAGTTTTTTATGGAAAAAACACTAAACATGCAATATTTTCACCCAATAAAAATTTTAAGTGGAATATTTGAGATTATATAAGATTTGGAGCCTTAAAAAGGTCAATTACTCATAAGATCATTGATTTTATTTTTTTTATATTTTTGAGCAATGACACCTAAAAACAAATCACATTTAAATTATTGGGATCAAAAAGGGTCCTACTCTTTGAAGTGTTTAAAAACATAAATCATATATATCTTTTTACTGTTTACTTTTAACACAATAATCATCTTTCAATTACAAGTTGTATTGTTGTTTATATATGGGAAACACAAAACGTGCAAAATTTCCCCCCAAAAATATCTCAAGGTGGAATATTTAATGTGTTTTTTTTTTAAACCTTGAATAGGTCAATAATTCATAATGACCTAGATTTTGATTCATTATTATTAAAAAAAAATAATAATAAACAGCCTGCATGGCAACTTTGTGTTATTCGGGTAAACATTGCAACATTTTATTGTTACATTCCACCTGTTTGCTCCTTCATTACACTTTTTATGTTTTATTTATTTTTTTCAATCGTACTTTTAAACTGGGCCGTTAAAAAGTGACCTGCGGACCACAAATGGCCCCCGGGCCGCCCTTTGGACACCCCTGGTTTATGTAAAACATGTTTCACTGATGAGAGTATTTGGCGAGCGCAGTTTTGCCCTACTAATTTTACCGATCCTTGAACTCATCGTAATTTGTTTGCAGGTACAACTTTCTCCGATGCTGCCACTAGAAAGACGTGTTTTATGCCACTCTTTATTTGTCTCATTTTGTCCACCAAACGTTGTATGCTGTGCGTGAATGCAAAAAAAGGCAAACTTTGTTTATTTTTATTGATTTGCTCAAGTGCTTATCTGGCATATTTGGTCAATCCATGACTGCAAGCTAATTGATGCAAACATGCTATTTAGGCTAGTTGTGTGTACATATTGCATCATTATTGTCGTTTGTAGTTATATTTGAGCTCAGGGATCAATAAAGTACTTTCTATTCTATTCTTCTATTTAATTTCCTTTACTTATGTCCTCTGCTTTTTTAAAATTTAATTTATATTTGCATGTACTATGGACTGGACTTCTCACTATTATGTTCGATCCACTATGGACTGGACTCTCACTATTATATTAGATCCACTATGGACTGGACTCTCACTATTAAGTTAGATCCCCTATGGACTGGACTCTCACTATTATGTTAGATCCACTATGGACTGGACTCTCACTATCATGTTAGATCCACTATGAACTGGACTCTCACTATTATGTTAGATCCACTATGGACTGGACTCTCACTATTATGTTAGAGCCACTATGGACTGGACTCTCACTATTATGTTAGATCCACTATGGACTGGACTCTCACTATTATGATGGATCCACTATGGACTGGACTCTCACTATTATGTTAGAGCCCCTATGGACTGGACTCTCACTATTAAGTTAGATCCCCTATGGACTGGACTCTCACTATTATGTTAGATCCACTATGTACTGGATCCTCACTATCATGTTAGATCCACTATGAACTGGACTCTCACTATTATGTTTGATTCACTATGGACTGGACTTCTCACTATTATGTTAGATCCACTATGGACTGGACTCTCACTATTATATTAGATCCACTATGGACTGGACTCTCACTATTAAGTTAGATCCACTATGGACTGGACTCTCACTATTAAGTTAGATCCCCTATGGACTGGACTCTCACTATTATGTTAGATCCACTGTGGACTGGACACTCACTATCATGTTAGATCCACTATGAACTGGACTCTCACTATTATGTTAGATCCTCTATGGACTGGACTCTCACTATTATGTTAGATCCACTATGGACTGGACTCTCACTATTATGATAGATCCACTATGGACTGGACTCTCACTATTATGTTAGATCTACTATGGACTGGACTCTCACTATTATGTTAGATCCACTATGGACTGGACTCTCACTATTAAGTTAGATCCCCTATGGACTGGACTCTCACTATTATGTTAGATCCACTATGGACTGGACTCTCACTATCATGTTAGATCCACTATGAACTGGACTCTCACTATTATGTTAGATCCTCTATGGACTGGACTTTCACTATTATGTTAGATCCACTATGGACTGGACTCTCACTATTAAGTTAGATCCCCTATGGACTGGACTCTCACTATTATGTTAGATCCACTATGGACTGGACTCTCACTATCATGTTAGATCCACTATGAACTGGACTCTCACTATTATGTTAGATCCTCTATGGACTGGACTTTCACTATTATGTTAGATCCACTATGGACTGGACTCTCACTATTATGTTAGATCCACTATGGACTGGACTCTCACTATTATGTTAGATCCACTATGGACATGACTCTCACTATGGACTGTTATTATTGACGGACAGGTGTCGCGGTGTGACTGCAGCCAGGCACGCACGAAAACCCTTGTCTCCAGGACAACGTCTCTGTCACTTTCACTCATTTTTCCGCTTTTCCACTAATGCAGGGGTAGGCAACCCAGAACGTTGAGCCAATTTGGAATCAAATAACACAACGCAGTCAAGCGCCATTCATATAAAACTTGCAGGCCGCACTAATATTAAACTTTCATATTAAGGTGGGGGCCGTAAAGTAATGTCTCGCGGGCCTCCTGTCTGAGACTCCTGGTTTAAACAGTGGGCTTTTTAACAATCGGGATGGTTTGTGTCGGGTTTTTCCTCAAACAAAAAACATACTAAAACCCCCAAAAAAATTCCCCCCCATCTTTTTCCATTTTCAATCTTTTTTAAAAAAAATGGTCCACTAATGGTCACTAAAGAGCTGCGGGTTGCTGACCCCCGATTTAGACCCACACATATTTTTCTCTACTCCCTCCCAGTATAGTTGTCCTTCAACTTTCAACCCCAAGTTCATCTTCTCCCGACTCAACTGATGGAGGAAACATATATTATCTCGGAAATGCAGAGCTGCCACTGAAGCGAGACCACAGTCACAGTCCCCTAAACAATCCTGCTGCCCCCACAGGAGCCGCTGCCACAACGATGGCAGCTTGCCTGAGAAAGTGAATTCCACGCTCTCTAAGTGGTGGCCAAATAAGGACTGAAGCTCACAAAGCCTCTTTGCAGGGATTTAAACATCGCCGCCGCTCTGTTTTCCTTGGAGGGAGGACAAATCCATGCAGCGCAACGACAGTGGAGAGCTTGTTCCTCTCTGGTTCTCTGGTTTGACGTTTTTAGCGGGTTATGGTTTTCCTGCGTGTTCTGTTGAACCTTCAGCAAGGTGTTAAATCAAGGGGAAGTAGAAGAACAGCCAAAGCATGGACGACATGCGTCACCGATGCACCCAGATGGGCTTAGCATCGAAGTGAAGAGGCGAGGGTTGACTTGAAAGAACCGTGCATGTTACGGCTCAGACTCCTGCCAACGGCGCTCATCCGTCTGTGCGTTCCTCGGGACACGCCCACGGCCGCATATATCCAAGGACGCGCCCTGCAGCAGCCACCACGTGCAATCATTTTCCAGCAATCAACCCCCCTGTCCTTGATGAGCGATCTGCCTTCTTAAGCCTGGACAACCTGCGATCGCTCGCCGGAGTATAGCCTTCTGTTCGAGTACAGTAAACCACGTCCTTCTTCATGTCATCCTGCTCTCGCTGTGTTTGCCCATCCGTGTTTTCTTGTGTCATCCCCGCAGTACCCTCCGTCGTCTTTAAGGTGAGCTGTGCATCTCACCTTTTTTCCCTGGATCTCCCTCTGGACTCTGACTGCCTCCCTCAATCCTTGACTTCCCCCCGCTTAGACACGGATCTTTTCTCTTCGCTCCTGCACTACGGACTTCCGTGTTATTTTGCTCTCCACAACATTTGGTAATACACACCTTAGCTAATCACACACATACCGTAGCCTCACACCACATACACTTTTGGATCTCGTCCACACTCCATTTCCTTATTTTATTTTATATTGCTTGATTATATATATATATATATATATATATATATATATATATTTGGTTAATACATATATATATAAAATACATCTTTGGACATAACACCCACCAGGGTCAGTCTGCCGTCATCTCCCCTGTTTAAACCATAACAGTGCAGACATCTCATAAATCACAAGTATCAACATTTTGTGGGTAACATTGCAACATTGGTTAAAAAAAATCCCCTGAAATGTCTGCAGGCTTTTCCTGTAAGTAAGAATATAAACTTAGCATGGACACCTTGAGAGACGTATTCATATTATTTTCCCAAGAAAAGGTTGATCGGAAGTTACGTTTCGTCTTCAAATGATCCAATGTAGGGTTGTGCGGTATAAATGATATAATGCACTGTTTTTTAACCATAGAGTTCCTTCTTTCGCAGTTTATTTGATGCATATTTATTTTTGTAATTAGCCTGACCTAAGCCTAAATAATACTCTTTGTGATTAACACATGCTTTCATGTCATTTGACAAGGTTTATCACAGGAGGCTGCTATATAGATCGTGATATAGATTTTAGGCTGTATCGCCCATTGCTAATCTTATGGGTTTTCTACAATATGGTGCATTGGACTGTGATGGCTTGCAAGAAACCATTCTACAGACTAGAGTTCACATCCCAACCGCCACAGTTGTGTGATGGCTTTGTGGTCCACAGGGAACTTGGTAATGCAGACGCACAAGAGCCCGAGGACCATGGATGAGTGGGAAAGTAGCTATTGGATCACGGTCAGGCCACAGCCAGAAACGAGCGAGCCAATCACTTACGCCGCTTCAAAATAGACCTTTGAATGAGGAACTGATGAAGATCAGATGTGCAATTGTGGTCGGCTTCGGACACAGACAGGAAACCTTCCAATCGAAAAGGCCGCAGTGGGGTTCCTTGCTGTCATAAACGCTGGGTCATTTAATCAGGCTGTCAGTAGTGGGGAAGATCCAACATTAAGAGCATTTTTTTTTTTTCAAACCAAAGCTGTGCTGATGTTCGAGACTTTAGGGTCTTACTTGTGGGAAACATACTTAATAGACCCGGAATGATGTTGTACAAACCCCGTTTCCATATGAGTTGGGAAATTGTGTTAGATGTAAATATAAACGGAATACAATGATTTGTAAATCCTTTTGAACCCATATTCAGTTGAATATGTTACAAAGACAACATATTTGATGTTCAAACTGATAAACATTTATTTATTTTTTTCAAATAATCATTAACTTTAGAATTCGATGCCAGCAACACGTGACAAAGAAGTTGGGAATAGTGGCAATAAATATTGATAAAGTTAACGAATGCTCATCAAACACTTATTTGGAACATCCCACAGGTGTGCAGGCTAATTGGGAACAGGTGGGTGCCATGATTGGGTAACAGCTTCCCGAAAAATGCTTTCACAAAAAAGGATGGGGCGTGGTACACCCCTTTGTCCACAACTGCTTGAGCAAATAGTCAAAAAGTTTAAGAACAACGTTTCACAAAGTGCAATTACAAGAAATTTAAGGATTTCCACATCTACGGTCCATAGTATCATCAAAAGGTTCAGAGAATCTGGAGAAATCACTCCACGTAAGCGGCATGGCTGGAAAACAACATAGAATGACCGTGACCTTCGATCCCTCGGACAGCACTGTATCAAAAACCGACATCAATTTCTAAAGGATATCACCACATGGGCTCAGGAACACTTCAAAAAACCAATGTCACTAAATAAAGTTTGTCGCTCCATCTGTAAGTGCAAGTTAAAGCTTCACTATATAAAGCAAAAGCCATTTATCAACAACATCCAGAAACGCTGCCGGCTTCTCTGGGCCCGAGATCATCTAAGATGGACTGATGCAAAGGGAAAAGTGTTCTGTGGTCTGACAAGTCCACATTTCAAATTGTTTTTGGAAATATTCGACATCGTGTCATCTGGACCAAAGGGGAAGCGAACCATCCAGACTGTTATCGACGCAAAGTTCAAAAGCCAGCATCTGTGATGGTATGGGGGTGCATTAGTGCCCAAGGCATGGGTAACTTACACATCTGTGAAGGCACCATTAATGCTGAAAGCTACATACAGCGTTTGCTGCCATCTAAGCGCCGTCTTTTTCATGGACGCCCCTGCTTATTTCAGCAAGACAATTCCAAGCCACATTCAGCACGTGTTACAACGGCGTGGCTTTGTAAAAAAAGGTGCGGGTACTTTCCTGTCCCGCCTGCAGTTCGGATTTGTCTCCCATCAAAAATGTGAGGCGCATTATGAAGCGTAAAATACGACAGCGGGGACCCCGGACTGTTGAACGACTGAAGCTCTACATAAAACAAGAATGGGAAAGAATTCCACTTTCAAAGCTTCAACAATTATTTTCCTCAGTTCCCAAACATTTATTGAGTGTTGTTAAAAGAAAATGTGATGTAACACAGTGGTGAACATGCCCTTTCCCAACTACTTTGAAACTTGTTGCAGCCAGAAAATTGTTAGTTAATTATTACTTTCAAAAAAATTAAATAAAGTTTATGAGTTTGAACATCAAATATCTTGTCTTTGTAGTGCATTCAATTGAATATGTGTTGAAAATGATTTGCAAATCATTGTATTCTGTTTCTATTTACATCTAACACAATTTTCTAACTCATATGGAAACGGGGTTTGTTTAATCCTCAATAGACCACTAAAAGCTCAGTCAAACAAGGATTCGAACGTAAGGATTCTTTGCAGCCCAATTCCATAAACAAATCGATTTCTGGCAAACCCTGTTAACCGCTTATTTGTCATGGAATGCTTTCACGATAAACACCATCCTAACCGCGACCTTTAGGATGCTGCGCTCGTTGAACATTTAGACCGTTTAAAGCACATGATTTGAAGCCATTCTTCCACATTTCTCTTGGGGATGTTCTCTAATGGCCAAACATGTAACCTTCCCCGAGGGGAACCCGGGTCTATAAGAGAAGACAAACAGCTGTTCTATGAGCATATGTCTTCACATTACAATGCACCAGGGAGACATGACTCTCTTATTACGGGCAAGGTGAGAAAAGGTGGCAAGTTTTCTCTAGAGGTCCTTCAGCAAATGTAGAACACCGGCAGGCTTTGCAGTACCGAGTACCAGCGCGGTAAAACTGCATTCCTTTTTCGTTGTCTAGCCCGCTAAGTGAGAGGCAGGGCACACAAGCCTCGTGACCTCTCGACCACTCATGTTTGACTGCTGCTCTTGTGCTGGCCGAAAGGTCAAAGGCGAGTAATTGCACACATCAGTGTTCTCAGGACTGAAGGAGAGGGGGGAAACTGGGACTAAAACTATGAAATAAAAAAAATGACAGTTGTCAGGATGTTGCCGAGCTTTGGGTTGACCATAGCTTTCTTGTTCAGATTCAGTTCAACGTCAAAAGAACAGGAAACCCAACAGCACACGTCAAACCTCGAGCAAAACTTAGCATTCAATCATGCAATCCCACCCATAAGGACTCTAAGAACGCTTACCTAGACCACAGCACTCTTCAAACCTCAAGCAAAACTTTGCATTCAATCATGCAATCCCACCCGTAAGGACTCCAAGAACGCTTACCTAGACCGCAGCACTCTTCAAACCTCGAGCAAAACTTTGCATTCAATCATGCAATCCCACCCGTAAGGATTCTAAGAACGCTTACCTAGACCACAGCACACTTCAAACCTCGAGCAAAACTTTGCATTCAATCATGCAATCCCACCCGTAAGGACTCTAAGAACGATTACCTAGACCACAGCACTCTTCAAACCTCGAGCAAAACTTAGCATTCAATCATGCAATCCCACCCGTAAGGATTCTAAGAACGCTTACCTAGACCACAGCACTTTTCAAACCTTGAGCAAAACTTAGCATTCAATCATGCAATCCCACCCATAAGGACTCTAAGAACGCTTACCTAGACCACAGTTCTCTTCAAACCTTGAGCAAAACTTAAAATTCAGTCATGCAATCCCACCCGTAAGGACTCTAAGAACGCTTACCTGGACCACAGCACACTTCAAACCTAGAGCAAAACTTAGCATTCAATCATGCAATCCCACCCGTAAGGATTCTAAGAACGCTTACCTAGACCACAGCACTCTTCAAAACTAGGGCAAAACTTAAAATTCAGTCATGCAATCCCACCCCTAAGGACTCTAAGAACGCTTACCTGGACCACAGCACTCTTCAAACCTAGAGCAAAACTTAGCATTCAAATATGCAATCCCACCCGTAAGGACTCCAAGAACGCTTACCTAGACCACAGCACTCTTCAGACCTAGAGCAAAACTTTGCATTCAATCATGCAATCCCACCCATAAGGACTCTAAGAACGCTTACCTAGACCACAGCACTCTTCAAACCTAGAGCAAAACTTTGCATTTAATCATGCAATCCCACCCGTAAGGACTCCAAGAACGCTTACCTAGACCACAGCACACTTCAAACCTCGAGCAAAACTTTGCATTCAATCATGCAATCCCACCCGTAAGGACTCCAAGAACGCTTACCTAGACCACAGCACTCTTCAAACCTCGAGCAAAACTTAGCATTCAATCATGCAATCCCACCCGTAAGAATTCTAAGAACGCTTACCTAGACCACAGCACTCTTCAAACCTAGAGCAAAACTTAGCATTCCATCATGCAATCCCACCCGTAAGGACTCCAAGAACGCTTACCTAGACCACAGCACTCTTCAAACCTAGAGCAAACTTAGAATTCAGTCATGCAATCCCACCCATAAGGACTCCAAGAACGCTTACCTAGACCACAGCACTCTTCAAACCTAGAGCAAAACTTAGCATTCAATCATGCAATCCCACCCGTAAGGACTCCAAGAACGCTTACCTAGACCACAGCACTCTTCAAACCTTGAGCAAAACTTTGCATTCAATCATGCAATCCCACCCATAAAGACTCTAAGAATGCTTACCTAGACCACAGCACTCTTCAAACTTCGAGCCAAACTTTGCATTCAATAATGCAATCCCACCCCTAAGGACTCTAAGAACGCTTACCTAGACCACAGTTCTCTTCAAACCTAGAGCAAACTTAGAATTCAGTCATGCAATCCCAGCCGTAATCTCTCTAAGAACGCTTACCTGGACGCTGGAGTAACTCTCACCCTGTCTTTCCCGCTCTGTCTGGTTTCTACCTCTGCATTTCCACAGCTTGCACAACGCCCACCGACCTCACCCCCCTCAGGCGAGGACGGGGGCAAGAGAGCGAGCACCAAATACATATCCCCTTGCCCTCCTCCCTAGCCACAGCTCCCGCCTTTGCTCTCAAAACACCAGCAGTAATCCCGGACGTGTGCCAGAGAGCTACTGAACACAGTGTGCAGCGTCCGACTGGACCAGGATGCGCTCCTTGTGCTTCTGGCTCAGGCTCTTCTTCTGACTGCCAAGTAGTGTCCAAACACACTATATAAGGCCAAGGAAGCGGCTCCGGGCTGCTTGGTGCCCAGAGCGAGACAGTAACTGCATCCTTGCCTCTCTGAGAACCCGTCTGTCTAATTTTCCTGTCTGCACTCCTTCTGTCTTCAGCATTGCGGAGATGTAGCAGAGAGAATAACTCTCATCGCGTCAACAGCATCATGAGACCGCATTAAAATTGGCGACGTCTGGATCGCTCACAAATACAAAGCCTGTTTCCATTTGAGTTGGGTAAATAGAGGTAAATAAAAAGAGAATACAATGATTTGCAAATCCTTTCCAACCCATATTCAATTAAATGCACTACAAAGACAAGATATTATTATTTTGCAAATAATAATTAACTTATAATTCAATGGCTGCAACATGTGCCAAAGTAGTTGGGAAAGGGCATGTTCACCACTGTGTTACATCACATTTTCTTTTAACAACACTCAATAAACGTTTGGGAACTGAGGAAACTAATTGTTGAAGCTTTGAAAGTGGAATTCTTTCCCATTCTTGTTTTATGTAGAGCTTCAGTCGTTCAACAGTCCGAGGTCTCCGCTGTCGTATTTTACGCCTCATAATGCGCCACAAATTTTCGATGGGAGACAAATCTGGACTGCAGGCGGGCCAGGAAAGTACCCGCACTCTTTTTTTACGAAGCCACGCTGTTGTAACACCTGCTGAATGTGAATTGGCATTGTCTTGCTGAAATAAGCAGGGGCGTCCATAAAAAAGACGGCGCTTTGATGGCAGCATGTGTTGTTCCAAAACCTGAATGTACCTTTCAGCATTAATGGTGCCTTCACAGATGTGTAAGTTACCCATGCCTTGGGCACTAATGCACCACCATACCATCACAGATGCTGACTTTTCAACTTTGCGTCGATCACCGTCTGGATGGTTCGTTTCCCCTTTGGTCTGAATGACAAAATGTCAACTATTTCCAAAAACAATTTGAAATGTGGACTCGTCAGACCACAGAACACTTTTCCACTTTGCTTAAGACCATCTTAGATGATCTCGGGCCCAGAGAAGCTGGCGGCGTTATTGGATGTTGTTGATAAATGGCTTTCGCTTTGCATAGTAGAGCTTTAACTTGCACTTACAGATGTAGCGACAAACTATATTTAGTGACAGTGGTTTTCTGAAGTGTTCCTGAGCCCATGTGGTGATATCCTTTAGAGATCGATGTTGGTTTTTGATACAGTGCCGTCTGAAAGATCGAAGGTCACGGTCATTTAATGTTGGTTTCTGGCCATGCCGCTTATGTGGAGTGATTTCTCTGGATTCTCTGAACCTTTTGATGATTTTACGGACCGTAGATGTTGAAATCCCTACATTTCTTGCAATTGCACTTTGAGAAACGTTGTTCTTAAACTGTTTGACTATTTATTCACGCAGTTGTGGACAAAGGGGTGTACCTCGCCCCATTCTTTCTTGTGAAAGACTGAGCATTTTTTGGGAAGCTGTTTTTATACCCAATCATGGCACCCACCTGTTCCCAATTAGCCTGCACACCTGTGGGATGTTCCAAATAAGTGTTTGATGAGCATTCCTCAACTTTATCAGTATTTATTGCCACCTTTCCCAACTTCTTTGTCACGTGTTGCTGGCATCAAATTCTAAAGTTAATGATTATTTGCAAAAAAAAAATGTTTATCAGTTTGAACATCAAATATGTTGTCTTTGTAGCATATTCAACTGAATATGGGTTGAACATTTTTTGCAAATCGTATCTCTGTATATTTGTGAAATATTTCTTCAAACTTATTATGGTTTAAATTCAAAAAAATTATTCTGGCAAATCTAGAAAAATCTTCCGAATCAAATTTAAATCTTATTTCAAATTTTTGGAATTTCTTTTAAAATTTTTGTTCTGGAAAATCTAGAAGAAATAATGATTTGTCTTTGTTAGAAATATAGCTTGGTCCAATTTGTTATATAATCTAACAAAATGCAGATTGGATTTTAACCTATTTTAATTTTTTCAAAAAGATTCGAATTAGCTACTTTTTCTCTTCTTTTTTTCGGTTGAATTTTGAATTTTAAAGAGTCGAAATTTAAGATAAACTATGTTTCAAAATTTTATTTTTATTTCTTTCCTGTTTTCTCCTCTTTTAAACCGTTCAATTAAGTGTTTTTTTCTTCATTTATTCTCTACAAAAAAACTTCCTTCAAAGGAAAAAAAATGTACGACGGAATAACAGACAGAAATACCCTTTTTTTTTATATATATATAGATTTATTTATTAAAGATAAATTGAGCAAATTGGCTATTTCTGGCAATTTATTTAAGTGTGTATCAACCTGGTAGCCCTTCGCATTAATCAGTACCCAAGAAGTAGCTCTTGGTTTCAAAAATGTTGGTGACCCCTGTTTTAGAGGTACCAAATATTATTCATTAGTATCGTGGTACTTTACGAATATCGCTATACCATACAACCCTACATTATCGTGAACCGTTGAGTTGTTGGGCTTCTGGTCAACATTGTTTTTTTAAACAATTTTCCTCATGGTGCCTTTGGCGGAGTAGTGCACTCAGTGGAATGTTGTGCAGCTGGCATGAGATCAATCCCACTCCATCCACTCTTCACAATCACCTTCCTGACTGGAAAGGAGTCCCCGGAGGGTGTTTTAGAATAAAGTGATACGGGATTGCATTGCATCACACAATGCAGAGCCCAATAATATTTGCACATCGATACTTAAACATGTCATACCATTCTCATACTTTCCATAGGTTCATGACCTCCGACAACATGCAGCCTAATTAAATGTGTCAGTCATCAAACAGCAGCCGGTTTTAATCGGTCTGTCTGCCAGAGTCGCACTGAAGGCTGTCACTATGGAGACGGGCAGTGATGCCTCTCTGGAGCGACATGTTTGCACCGGGGTAACAGACACACGTTTGTGAGGGAGGAACGGGGAGGCGGGACTTTAACAACTTCTTGAGACATCAACAAGGAAAAGTACCGTCCATATGAGGACCGGTAAACAAGTTCGGACCAAAATCATGGCAACGATACAGAAAACCATTGCATCTAATAGAGAGCCAAATGCTAGTATGTGAACATTGCTCCAAAGTCAGGATTTTTTGTTGATCTAATGAGCATACAAACGTAAACATTGACAGGTCCAAAGGCAGCAATAAATGATAAAACAAGATAAAGAAGAACTTCCCAATTCATCCCCCCCAAAAAACGCCGGGTGAACAGCTGATTATACGACTTCCGGTGTTGACGTAAGACAACCCGCGTCCCATATGTGACCAAAAGATGAAGAAATAGACTACAATACTAAGACTATAGTGGCCATTAACAGTTAGCATCTACAGCTGGGTTGCACAAAGTGCGGAACAGGGTAGAGCGGCCGTGCCAGCAATTTGAGGGTTGCAGGTTCGATCCCCGCTTCCGCCATCCCGGTCACTGCCGTTGTGTCCTTGGGCAAGACACTTTACCCACCTGCTCCCAGTGCCACCTACACTGTTTTAAATGTAACAATTAGATATTGGGTTTCACTATGTAAAGCGCTTGGAGTCACTAGAGAAAAAGCGCTATATAAATATAATTCACAAATTCACTTCATCTGGGGTCCGTGACTCGTTTGTCATCGGCCTAAAGCACATTACAAAAACAAAAAATGAGATCTCGTTTGCACCCCTGGTGTTAAAATTTATCAAAATTAGGGTGGTCCCAAAAAGGATGGATTTTTAAAATTGACTCTGTGTCGGTTTTTAAAGTGCTTCCCTTCTGGTCAACATATGAAATAACAAGTGTGTGTTAAAAAATTGAAGTGCTCCCCATGTGGCCAACATATGTAATAACAAGTGTGAGTAAGAAATTGAAATGTGCCCGCTTTGGCCAAAATTAATTGTAAAAAAAAAAAATATATATATATATATATATATATATATATATATATATATATATATATATATACATATATATATATATATATGTATATATATATATATGTATAGAGAGAGAGAGAGAGAGAGAGAGAAAGAGAGGGGGAGAGAGAGAAAGAGAGAGAGAGAGACATACTGTAATAACTAGAAGTAAATGTATAAGATTAAAAAACAACTACAAACAAAACATTCCAAAAATAAATAAAATCAACTAAAAGCAGTCTTTTTCTACCGAAGCAAAACAAAAAAATATGTATATAAAGACATACTGTAATAACTTGAAGTAAATAATAAAGATTAAAAACTAATTACAAACAAAAAAAATACAAATAAAAATGACTAAAACTACTCTTTTTCTCACAATGTGTCGACTTTTTTCTAATAAAATTGGGAACAATTTCTCATATTCTTTCTGTTGCTGTAATACCATCCATCCATTTTTCTACCGCTTATTCCCTTTAAAGTTAAGTCAAAGTACCAATGATTGTCACACTTGGGGTCACGAGGGGCGCTGGTGTTTATCTCAGCTACAATCGGGCGGAAGGCGGTGTACACCCTGGACAAGTCACCACCTATTGCAATACTATTACTTTTTTTTATGTTATTACTTTTTAATGCAAAATGGTGACATTTGTCATACAAAACTCTGCCTTGTATCACAACATTGCCAATTGTTTTGTAGTTCTTGTAAAATAATAAAAATTTTTTAGTAAAATTATGACTTTCGTCATCATTTTGCCAAGTAAAATTCCGATTATTATTATAATATTGCCAACATTTTAAAACTTTTCTTATCACATTGTTACTTTTGTTCGAGTAAAATTACGACTCTTTTCATAGAATTGCCAAAATGTTAAGCTTTTCTTGTAAAATTGCAACTGTTATTGAGTAAAATTCCAACTTTTTTCATAATATTGCACAACGGTTCAGTTTTTCTTGTAAAATTGTGACTGTTATTGACTAAAATTCCAACTTTTTTCATAACATTGCACAACGGTTCAGTTTTTCTTGGAAAATTTTAACTTGCGTTGAGTAAAAATACGACTTATATTACTGCCAAAATTTTTAGTTTTTATTGTGAAATTGTGACATTTTTCCTGTGAAATTCATACAAATGTTTTACAACAAGCTTTATTATATGTGCATAGTATGTTATATTATTAATGTTGTAAATACAAATCTTTATATATCTAGAAAGGGTGGTCCTAAAGAGGTAGGCATTTTTCCGAGATCTCAAGAATGTAAGAAATACAAGAACGCATGTGTGTGTGTGTGTGTGTGTGTGTGTGTGTGTGTGTGCATCTTCACTTCTCCCCTGTTACTGCTCTACCTTTTTCATTTTCATGCTCAGATGGTTTTGCTCTTTTTCATGCCAACATTTTTGAGCGCCGCTCATCCCCTCCTTTGAAGCCTGCTTTACTGTTTTGTTTTTTAAGTTCGAGCAACAGACAAAACTGGCAAAAGAGAGAGAGAAAAAAAGAAGAAATAGATAAAAAAAAAGATGGAAGAATGTGCATGTGCAGAGCCCATACTTTAACGACAGGTGTTGCATGATGATAAATGTGATCATTTACCACTGATGTCACTTCCTGTATACATCTAATAAATCAATGACGAATACTGTAATATTTTAAATGAAAAAGATCTTAAAAGACCCCAAAGATGGATTAATTTACTTTCTCAACGGGAGTCCAGCTTGACAACAACTGGTTCCTGCATAACTTGAATCCTAGCAATGATGCAGGAATTTAGCCGCGGGCAAACAGCGGCAACCCAGCTGATATGCTAAAGTGCTAGCTGAGCATTGGCATGTCTATCAAAACCCCATACTTCATCTGATCCATCTTAGCTCTCACACACAAATGCTCTTGTTGTGCAGGACTGTGGGCTGAAATTGGGCCTCTTGCAATATTAAAGGGTTTCTGCACTGCATTTTATGGCAAATATTGTTAGGCAGACGTCAAATTAAAGGCCTTTAAGGGGGAGGAGTATATTTACAGCTAAAATTCACTGAAAGTCAAATATTTCATATATATACAGTATATACATATATATATATATATATATATATATATATCTATATCTACATATATATATGTATATATAGATATATATATGTATATATATATATTTATATATATATATATATATATATATATATATATATATATATATATATATATATATATATATATATATATATATATATATATATATATATATATAAAATATATATATATATATCCATCCATTTTCTACCCCTTATTCCCCTTTGGGGTCGTGGGGGGCGCTGTTGCCAATCTCTGCTACAATCGGGCGGAAGGCCACCTCATCGCAGTATATATATATATATATATATATATATATATATATATATATATATATATATATACTTGTATATATATATATATATATATATATATATATATATATACTGCGATGAGGTGGCGACTTGTCCAGGGTGTACCCCGCCTTCCGCCCAATTGTAGCTGAGATAGGCGCCCCCAAAAGGGAATAAGCGGTAGAAAATGGATGGATGGATATATATATATATATATACATATACATATGTGAGAAATACTTGACTTTCAGTAAATTCTAGCTATATATATATATATATATATACATATATATATTTATTTTATTATTATATTGTCATGCTCTGTGGTCATGTTTTGTTTGGCTATGTTCTGTTGGTTTTTGGACTCTTTAAGTTCCTGTTTGCGCTTCCTGGTTTGTTTTGTCACCATGACGACTCAATGGTTTCACCTGACTCATTTGGACTGACGCACCTGTCACTAATCAGGAAGAGAACATTTAAGCCTGCAGTTGCCAGGTAGTCGGCGGGCGACATTGACATTGTTGCTACTCGTGACATTATCATGCTCTGTTTATTCATGTTCATAGTTCATGCTGCTCTGCTCACGTCACCGTAAGTGCTTTTGTTTATGACCACAGTTCAGGCTATGTGTTGTTTGGTGCCTCCACTGTGAGCGCCTTTTGTTGGTACCCTCTTGCAGCTTTTACAAGTTATGGAAAAAAATGCCAACATGGCACTGCCATATTTACTGTTGAAGTCACAAAATGCATTTTTTTTTCTTTTTTAACATGCCTCCCTGAGAGAGCATGAAGAGGTTGAGGTGGGCGGAGTTTTGGGGGGTGGCTATGGGGTGTATATTGTAGTGTCCCGGAAGAGTTAGTGCTCCACGGGGGGCTGGGTATTTGTTCTGTTGTGCTTGTGTTGTGTTACGGTTTGCAGATATTCTCCCGAAATGTGTTTGTCATTCTTGTTTGATGTGGGTGCACAGTGTGGCGCATATTTCTAACAGTGTTAAAGTTGTTTACACGACCACCCTCAGTGTGACCTGTATGGCTGTTGACCAAGTATGCGTTGCATTCACTTGTGTGTGCGAAAAGCTGTAGATATTATGTGGTTGGGCAGTGCCTTTAAGGTTTATTGGCCCTCTGTACTTCTCCCTACGTCCGTACATTGAAGCGTCCCAGAAGAGTTAGTGCTGCAAGGGGTTCTGGGTATTGTTTGTGTTGTGTTATGTTTGCCGATGTTCTCCGGCGGGGTTGAGGTGGGGAGGGTAGCAGGGGGGGAGGAGGGTATATTGTAGCGTCCCGGAAGAGTTAGTGCTGCAAGGAGTTCTGGGTATTTGTTCGCGTTATGTTGTGTAACGGTTGCGGATGTTCTCCCGAAATGTGTTTGTCATTGTTGATTGGTGTGGGCGCATATTTGTAACAGTGTTAAAGTTGTTTACACGACCACACTCAGTGTGACCTGTATGGCTGTTGACCAAGTATGCATGCATTCACTTGTGTGTGCGAAAAGCCGTAGATATCATGTGACTGGGCCGGCACGCAAAGGCAGTGCCTTTAAGGTTTATTGGCCCTCAGTACACCTCCCTACATCCGTGTACACAGCTGTGTTTTGAAGAGGTCATATATTTTACTTTTGAAACCGATACCGATAATCTTGAAACCGATAATTTCCTATATTACATTTTAAAGCATTTATCAGCCGATAATACCGGCAGTCTGATATTATCGGACATCTTTAGTCACGGGTGTCTTGAATTTCCAATAATTTCTACAACTCAGATTTTTTGGTGATAGAGTGATTAGAGCACATACTTGTTGGTCACAAAAAAACATATTGTGTATATTGTAGCGTCCTGGAAGAGTTAGTGCTGCAAGGGGATCTGTTTTTTTTTCTGTTGTGCTTATGTTATGTTACCATTGCGGATGTTCTCCCGAAATGTGTTTGTCATTCTTGTTTGGTGTGGGTTCACAGTGTGGCGCATATTTGTAACAGTGTTAAAGTTGTTTACACGGCCACCCTCAGTGTGACCTGTATGGCTGTTGACCAAGTATGCCTTGCATTCACTTGTGTGTGCAAAAAGCCGTAGATATTATGTGATTGGGCAGTGCCTTTAAGGTTTATTGGCCCTCTGTACTTCTCCCTACGTCCGTGTACACAGCGGTGTTTTAAAATATCATATATTTTACTTTCTGAAACGGATACTGATCATTTCAGATATTACATTTTTAAGCATTTCTCGGCCGATATTATCGGACATCTCTAGTCATGGCTGTCTTGAGTTTCCAATAATTTCTACAACTCTTATTTTTTGGTGATAGTGATTGGAGCACATACTTGTTGGTCACAAAAAAACGTTCATGAAGTTTGGTTCTTTTAAGAATTTATTTCGGGTCTATTGAAAACGTGAATATGAGCAAAATAAGACCACCAGGATAGGAAATGATACACAAGACAGGGTAATAATTACCAAAGTCCAAACTGTCAAATTTTCAGTTGAAGACGCCTGCTAACACTTTGGGCTTTTAATGGCAATCACGTCATCTTTTTAAGGTCACAGATATTCCCGATGAAATTGGACTGGCATATAGATTTTGGTTGGCAGATTCTGTCACTCACTGTTAAGAATATCTTCGTGCTAATGTGCGCAAAAAGGGGAATTCTGATGTCTGAAGACAACGTCACAGTGATTAGCAGGCTGGCAGAAACAAGTACACTGTTTAGGCAGCTCCTGGTGCTAAATGAACTCTTAACATGTTTGGTAACAGCTGAACTTTTATGCATTATTTATAGAATTTCTACCATTAAAAAAAAAAAGTGTGCCAGGCTGGAAAAGTGGCCCCGCTGTGGCCCTCTTTGTCAATATTGTATATTATCCAAATAAATGTGCAAAGTAGAAACTACTGCAGCAAGACAAGGATATACAAACCCCGTTTCCATATGAGTTGGGAAATTGTGTTAAATGTAAATATAAACGGAATACAATGATTTACAAGTAATTTTGAACCCATATTCAATTTTTTGCAATACAAAGACAAGATATTTGATGTTCAAACTCATAAACTTCTATTTTTTGTTTTTGCAAATAATAACTTAGTATTTCATGGCTGCAACACGTGCCAAAGTAGTTTGGAAAGGGCATGTTCACCACTGTTTTACATCACCTTTTCTTTTAACAACACTCAATAAATGTTTGGGAACTGAGGGAACTAATTGTTGAAGCTTTGAAAGTGGAATTCTTTCCCATTCTTGTTTTATGTAGAGCTTCAGTTGTTTAACAGTCCGGGGTCTCCGCTGTCGTATTTTACGCTTCATAACTGCACCACACATTTTCGATGGGAGACAGGTCTGGACTGCAGGCGGGCGCCTGGAAAGCACCCGCACTCTTTTTTTACGTCCATCTTAGACGATCTCGGGCCCAGAGAAGCCGGCAGCGTTTCTGGATGTTGTTGATAAATGGCTTTCGCTTTGCATAGTAGAGCTTTAACTTGCACTTACAGATGTAGCGACGAACTGTATTTAGTGACAGTGGTTTTCTGAAGTGTTCCTGAGCCCATGTGGTGATATCCTAGAGATTGATGTCGGTTTTTTGATACAGTGCCGTCTGAGGGATCGAAGGTCACGGTCATCCAATGTTGGTTTTCGGCCTTGCCGCTTACGTGGAGTGATTTCTCCAGATTCTCTGAACCTTTCGATGATATTACGGACCGTAGATGTTGAAATCCCTAAATTTCTTGCAATTGCACTTTGAGAAACGTTGTTGTTAAACTGTTTGACTATTTGCTCACGCAGTTGTGGACAAAGGGGTGTACCTCGCCCCATCCTTTTTTCTAAAAGAATGAGTATTTTTTGGGAAGCTTTTTTTATACCCAATCATGGCATCCACCTGTTCCCAATTAGCCTGCACACCTGTGGGATGTTCCAAATAAATGTTTGATGAGCATTCCTCAACTTTATCAGTATTTATTGCCACCTTTCCCAACTTCTTTATCACGAGTTGCTGGCATCAAATTCTAAAGTTAATGATTATTTGCAAAAAAAAAATGTTTATCAGTTTGAATATCAAATATTCTGTCTTTGTAGCATATTCTAACTTATAATAATAATAATTCACCCCTGTACAATATCCTGCCCTAATGCCCTACTGTGCAATACTACCCTTCGAGTGCAATACATCCGACACTGATTGTTATTTATTACTTCGGTACTCTTGTCTTGTTCTGTATATTGTACGGTATTTTGTGTTTCTATAGTGTTTTGTATATTGTACAGCAGGGGCGCTCACACTTTTTCTGCAGGCGAGCTACTTTTCAATTGACCAAGTCGAGGAGATCTACCTCATTCCTATTTATAATTTATATTTATTTATTTATGAAAGAGACATTTTTGTTAACAAGTTAATGGTGTTTAATGATAATACAAGCATGTTTAACACACATAGATTCCTTTCTTTCATGAAGACAATATAAGTTGGTGTATTACCTGATTCTGATGACTTGCATTGATTGGAATTAGACAGTGGTGCTGATAACGTCCACATTTTCAAATGGAGGAAAAAAAAAAGTCCTCCTTTCTGTCCAATACCACATGAAAGTGGTTGGATTTGGCATCTCATTTGTCCAACTTGCATACTCGTTTTTAAACACTTTGTTATGAGAGTAGCATATGTGTGTGGCCCTTTAATGTCTGGCAGCAGGTGAGTGACGTCAGTGACTGTGCGGGTGGGCAAGCAAGTGAGAAAGCGGTCGCTGAGGGCGGGGGAGAAATACATTGGCATCAAACTCCGTAGCTTGCTAGCTTTTGCACGCTAGTTTTCTGAGACTCTTATTTTGTTAGCACAGGCAGGATGAAACAGGTCTTTTATGGTGAAGACAGGAACTGTGCAGTCGGTCTTTAGAGTTTTGACAGTAGGTACGGAGTCTCTAGAAATAAAATGTGTTTCTCTGCGTCCGCCCTGTTAGTGATTTTTTTCTTAAATATGAGCTCGCAGCAGCCAGCGTCATCTCACAAGATCCTCGGGTGCCGAGAATGTCAAACAACTGACGAAAGTGAAGTCTTGGTATGATTGATGATTGCTCATTTTTATGTCTATTTTTTAATGCCTGGCTTGAGATCGACTGACACACCCTCTGAGATCGACCAGTCGATCGCGATCGACGTAATGGGCACCCCTGATGTACAGGATTGCTTATTATTTTTATTGGAGAGTAGACCGTTCATTCCAATTGTTAGTTTTTCCTTTACTACCCCATATTTGTTCCCACTAACGCACCTTAAATTAGAGTCCTTAATCTCATTATATGCAAATATAATGACAATAAAGTCCATTATATTCTGTTCTATTCAACTGAATATGGGTTGAAAATGATTTGCAAAATCATTGTATTCTGTTTATATTTACATCCAACACAATTCCCCAACTCATATGGAAACGGGGTTTGTTTATTATCCAAATAAATGTGTTTTCAGTGCAAAGTAGAAACTGCTGCAGGATCTAGAAACAGTATTTTAGGACACAAGCCAGAGGAGAACAACTACGCTTTGGAAACATCCAGACAGCCACTTCCTCGGCACCCACACAAGCCACTACGCCTTCAATCACAGAGAAAACTACCACAGCGTCATTTCAAAACAGCAAAAAAAAACTAGAGGGATTCAGATTTGTTGGCACTGACTGAGAGATGCAGTGATATTTGCGTGACACAGCACACATAATTCACACAAGAGTTGTAAATATTCTTAATAGGAATTTACTGTCCTGAACTTTGATGCACTCGTGCTTTGTCACCAACAACACAAAGCTTACATTTATAAAACAGTAAATTGATCTACTGGATTGCTTTTAGCATTTTAAGACAGTGTTTTTCCACCACCAGAGTGCCGTAAGATACAATTTCACCTATTCGGGTTCAAAATATTTTTTGCAAACCAGTAATAATAGTCTGCAAATGATATGTCGGTGTAGTCAAGAGCTCGACAGAGTAACCGTGTAATACTCTTCCATGTCAGTAGGTGGCAGCTGGTAGCTGATTGCTTTGTAGATGTCAGAAACAGCGGGAGGCAGCGTGCAGGTAAAAAAAAAGGTATCTAATGCTTAAACCGGAAATAAACAAAAGGCGAGTGCCCCTAAGACAGGGGTCTCAGACACGCGGGCCACAAGACGTTATTTTGCGGCCCCCACCTTTTTTTTTTTTTTAAAGAGAAAAAAAAAGGATGACAAAGGGGGAAATTGTGGGGATAAGAGGGGGCTTTGGACAGAGAGACAAAAACAACAGCAAATACAACAATAGAACAACACCAGCACATACAATATGTACAAATATGATCGTAAAAGTGATCGCAAATAAGCAGTTAGCGAAATAAATAATAATATAGTAATGACAATGAGCATTTTTAGGGTGAGAAGCTCTGACATCCGGGAGGAGCTCAAAGTAAAGCCGTTGCTTCTCCACATGGAGAGGAGCCAGATGAGGTGGTTTAGGCATCTGGTCAGGATGCCACCCGAGCGCCTCCCTTAGGAAGTGTTTCGGGCACGTCCGACCGGTAGGAGGCCACGGGGAAGACCCAGGACACGTTGGGAAGACTATGTCGGGTTCTCCCAGGATGAGCTGGACGAAGTGGCTGGGGACAGTAAAGTCTGGGCTTCCCTGCTTAGGCTGCTGCCCCCGCGACCCGACCTCGGATAAGCGGAAGAAGATGGATGGATGGGTTTCGTTTTTTATCGTTTTCCGATTTTTCCAACGTAAAAAATGTGCCTTAGCTCAAAAAAAGGTTGAAAAACACTGTTCTAATACACGCAATGTATCAGTGACACTGTTCAGTTTTTTCTGTATGCAATAAATATATTTTCGTTTTCTACTTAACAGTTTTTTAGAACCTATTAAATCTTAAATGAGACTTTATTAGGTATTTAATGTTAGGCTTGACACACATGTTGGCCAAATCAAAGCCTCTTGACACCCTCATTCAGATCATTATAGGTGCCATTAAATCGTCATAAACAGCATTAAACATCCCGATTGGGTGGGATGTTAAAGCCTCTAATAAACATAAAGATTCAAATCCCGCCTGGTGACATATTTACTGTTACAACGTCAGCGGTGGAATATAAAACCAGAGTTTAGTTAAAGGCCGATCTCTTTTGAAACATCCTGGGTTCAACATCAGTCACCACAAACGACGTCTCCTGGTTTTTGCCGCGTTTTTTCCAGCACTTAGCCTGAATTCCTGCAGCGATATTTGAGTGGAAGGGGGCAAGCGACGAGGATGCTTCGGGTTGAGAATGAGGGCAGGCTGAGAAGAGATGAGAGTGACGACAATGTTCAACATCACTCCTGACCAAGGAAAACCACTAAGAGCAGACTCTGCTCTTCAAGCCATCATTTTATCCTCCTCTTTCATTTCTTCCTCATCTTTCTCGTTTCCACGGCACACTGGGATCATGTTAGAGAAGGAAAGCAATGAAGCAGACACTAAAAAAAAAAAAAATTAATGTGTCTGAAATTCTATATTGTAAGTCCTGGCTTAGAATTTAAAATTTTTAAGGTCAATGCAAGTGTTGCCTTAACTAAGGACTCATATTTTAGGGCACCAAGTAAAATATTATTTTCTTTCCAGGCAAAGGCTCCAATGCATGCATGCATACATAAAGACATTTTTTTTATTCATTATTAATATAAACTTGTCAGCTTTTTGTCATTTCATGATGCCGTTATCTCTATTTTTACCTTTGGATTGAGGGAAGTATTTTTTGTAATTATTTCTATTTTAAGTTATGTAAAAACCCTGTTTTCATATGAGTTAGATGTAAATATAAACGGAATACAATGATTTGCAAATCATTTTCAACCCATATTCAATTGAATGCGCTACAAAGACAAGATATTTGGTGTTCAAACTTTTAGCAAATAATAATTAACTTAGAATTTCATGGCTGCAACACGTGCCAAAGTAGTTGGGAAAGGGCATGTTCACCACTGTGTTACATCACTTTTTCTTTTAACAACACTCAATAAACGTTTGGGAACTGAGGAAACTAATTGTTTAAGCTTTGAAAGTGGAATTCTTTCCCATTCGTGTTTTATGTAGAGCATGGGTGTCAAACTCTTGGCCCTTGAGGCAATATCAAATTAATATTAGAGCTGGCCCGCTGCTGTAACACCGCATTCACCGCTTATACTCTTACTTCCCAACCCTCCCGATTTCCCCGGGAGACTCCCGAAGTTCAGTGCCCCTCCCAAATTTCATCCGGGACAACAATATTTGGGGTGGGCTTTAAAGGCACTCCCTTTGGCGGTCTCTAAAACCTGTCCCCACGTCCGCTTTTCCTCCATACAAACAGCGTGCCGGCCCAGTCACATAATACATGCGGCTTATACACACACACAAGTGAACGCAAGGCATACTTGGTCAACAGCCATACAGGTCACGCTGGGGGTGGCCGTATAAACAACTTTAACACTGTTACAAATATGCGCCACACTGTGAACCCACACCAAACAAGAATGACACGTTTCGGGAGAACATCGGCAGCGTAACACAACATAAACACAACAGAACAAATACCCAGAACGCCTTGCAGCACTAACTCTTCCGGGACGCTACAATATACACCCCCCGCTATCACCAAACCCCGTCCACCTCAACCCCACCGCCTAAAAGAGGCATTTAATTTTTATTTAAATTTTATTTGATATGGCATTGATATTTTTTAATTATTATTATTATTTGAAACTCGATTTTACATGTCACTATAAAGTTATATAAGCCTTGCTTGTTCAATATTCAATGCAAAACTTGTTAGGGTCCCTATTAAAAGGTTAATTTGTTCAACTTTGGCCCGCGGCTTTGTTCTGTTTTAAATTTTGGCCCACTCTGTATTTGAGTTTGACACCCGTGATGTAGAGCTTTGGTCGTTCAACAGTCCGGGGTCTCCACTGTTGTATTTTACGCTTCATAATGACAGATTTTCTCCCAAAATGTGTTTGTCATTCTTGTTTGGTGTGGGTTCTCAGTGTGGCACATATTTGTAACAGTGTTAAAGTTGTTTATACAGCCACCCTCAAGTGTCACATGTATGGCTGTTGACCAAGTATGCAATGCATTTACTTATGAGTGTGTATGAGGCGCTTACATTATGAAGCTGTTTGTATGGAGGATAAGAGGACGTGATGACAGGTTTTAGAGAACGTTAAAGGCAGTGCCTTTAAGGCACGGCCCCCAATATTGTTGTCCGGGTGGAAATCGGGAGATATTCGGGAGAATGGTTGCCCAGGGAGATTTTCGGGAGGGGCACTGAACTTCTGAAGACTCCCGGGAAAATCGGGAGGGTTGGCAAGTATGAATATTAGCGGTGAATGCGGTGTTACAGCGGCACAGCCACTGTATAATACCGGTGAGCAAGCTCTAATGTTAATTTGATATTACCTCAAGGGCCAAATGAAATTACATGGCGGGCCAAATTTGGCCCGCGGGCCAGAGTTTGACACCCATGGTCTGGATGATTCGCTTCCCCTTTGGTCCGAATGACACGATGTGGACTCATCAGACAACAGAACACTTTTACACTTTGCATCAGTCCATCTTTGATCATCTCGGGCCCAGAAAAGCCGGCGGCGTTTCTGGATGTTGTTGATAAATGGCTTTCGCTTTGCATAGTAGAGCTTCAACTTGCACTTACAGATGTAGCAAAAAACTGTATTTAGTGACAGTGGTTTTCTGAAGTTTTCCTGAGCCCATGTGGTGATATCCTTTAGAGATTAATGTCGGTTTTTGATACAGTGCCGTCTGAGGGATCGCAGGTCACGGTCATTCAATGTTGGTTTCCGGCCATGCCGCTTACTCGGAGTGATTTCTTCAGATTCTCTGAACCTTTTGATGATATTACGGACTGTGGTTGTGGAAATCCCAAAATTTCTTGCAATTGCACTTTGAGAGACGTTGTTCTTAAACTGTTAGACTATTTGCTCACGCAGTTGTGGACAAAGGGGTGTACCTCGCCCCATCCTTTCTTGTGAAAGACTGAGCATTTTCTGGGAAGCTGTTTTTATACCCAATCATGGCACCCACCTGTTCCCAATTAGCCTGCACACCTGTGGGATGTTCCAAATAAGTGTTTGATGAGCATTCCTCAACTTTATCAGTATTTATTGCCACCTTTCCCAACTTCTTTGTCACGTGTTGCTGGCATCAAATTCTAAAGTTAATGATAATTTGCAAAAAAAAAAAAATGTTTATCAGTTTGAACATCAAATATGTTGTCTTTGTAGCATATTCAACTGAATATGGGTTGAAAATGATTTGCAAATTATTGTATTCCGTTTATATTTACATCCAACACAATTTCCCAACTTATATGGAAATGGGGTTTGTATGTTGTATTGTTGATGCTCACTTTTCCAAGGCTTGTGAATAATGAAGAAGAGCTGTGTTGTTGTGGCTCATGGGGTTGTGCTTCAGGGGCTGCTGTCGGCGTGTTAAAGTTGGCAATAAAGTTTAAAAAGAGCGTCAGACTCTGAGTGCCTACTTACAAGACATTACTTGCACAACATTACCTCTCGTTAACCCTTTGTTGCAGGTGGCTGAGTCGGCATTTTCTTGGCACCGACGACTACAGTTTCATTTTGTCTGGTTAGTACCGCTTACGTTGAACGCTATGCATCAAAATTCAGTTCATTAACTGCACTAGTTTTCACTACCAATTCTTATTCTAAAGTGTTGTCTTGGTTTCATAATGTCCAAAAGAAACATGATGAAGAGGACTTTTCAAATATTATAATATATTTGAAGCGGGATATCTACAAAACCCAAAACCAATGAAGTTGGCACGTTATGTACTTGGTAAATATAAACAGAATTCAATGATTTGTAAATCCTTTTTAACTTATATTCAACTGAATAGACTGCAAAGACAAGATATTTAATGTCCCAACCCAGAAAGTTCATAATTTTTTCTGGGGAAATAATCATTAACTTAGAATTTGCAAAAAATATTGGCACAGGGGCATTTTTACCACTGTGTTACATGGCCTTTCCTTTTAACAACACTCAGTAAACATTTTGGAACAGTGGAGACCGATTTGTTGTGGTATTTTAGGCTTCATATTGCGCCACACATTTTCAATGGGAGACAGGTCTGGACTACAGGCAGGCCAGTCTAGTACCTGCACTTTTTTACTAAGTAGCCACGCTGTTGTAACACATGGCTTGGCATTGTCTTGCTGAAATAAGCAGGGGCGTCCATGATAACGTTACTTAGATGGCAACGTATGTTGCTGTAAAACCTGTATGTACCTTTCAGCATTAATGGTGCCTTCACATGCCTTGGGCACTAATACAACCCCATACTATCACAGATTCTGGCCTTTGAACTTCGCGCCTAGACCAATCCGGATAGTTATCTCTTTGGTCCGGATGACACGATGTCCACAGTTTCCAAAAACAATTTGAAATGCGGACTCGTCAGACCAGAGAACACTCTTACACTTTGCATCGGTCCATCTTAGGTGAGCTCTGGCCCAGCGAAGCTGGCGGCATTTCTGGGTGTTGTTGATAAATGGCTTTCGCTATGCATAGTAGAGTTTGAACTTGCACTTACAGATGTAGCGACAAACTGTAGTTACTGACAGTTCTTTTTTTAATCCAATCCACTTTATTTATATAGCACATTTAAACAACAATAACGTTTCCAAAGTGCTGCACAGCCATGTTAAAAACAATATTATGCTCCACCAATGACTGAATAAAAACAAAAAATAAATGAATATAAAACCAATATAAAAACAAATATGATTTAAAAACAATTTTAAAGGGTAAAATCAATTAAAACAGTAAAATAGAAATCAAAGTGTATAAAAAACAGAGGAAAACAGAGGACCACACAACTCACAGTGTTCCTGGGCCCATGTGGTGATATCCTTTACACGCTTATGTCGGTTTTTGACGCATTACCGCCTGAGGGATCGAAGGTCACGGGCAATCAAGGTCCGTTTTTGGTCTTGCAGTGATTTCTCCAGATTCTCTGAATCTTTTGATGATATTGCAGACAATAGATAGTGAAATCCCTAAATTCCTTGCAATAGCTGGTTGAGAAATGTTCATAAACTGTTCGACAATTTGCTCACACATTTTTTTCACAAAGTGGTGACCCTCGCCTCATCCTTTCTTGTGAATGACTGAGCATTTCATGGAAGCTCTTTTTATACCCAATCATGGCACCCACCTGTTCTCAATCAGCCTGTTCACCTGCGGGATGTTCCATATAAGTGTTTGATGAGCATACCTTAACTTGCTCAATCTTTTTTCCCACTTGCGCCAGCTTTTTTGAAACATGTTGCAGGCATCAAATTCCAAATGAGGTAATATTTGCAAAAAAATAACACCTTTTTCCAGTTTGAACGTTAAGTATCTTGTTTTTTGCAGTCTATTCAATTGAATATAGGTTGGAAAGGATTTGCAAATCATTGTATTCTGTTTTTATTTGCCATTTATTAATGCCACCTTCACTGCTTTTGTTTTTTTTTATATGCGCTTGCCTGTCAGGTGTGCTGATTTTTGAGTACAAATGCTTATTACCACATGTTTCCCACAATAATACAGTACAAGTTGAACAGTGTCTTACCTTCACTTCACATTTTCTATGGCAGGACAAGCGGCAAGCTGCAAGAAGAAAAACAAGCATTATGTTAAGCAGGTAGTGTTCTGCTGAATTTGCATGCACTCCGCATCATTATCTCCACCGACGTGGAGTTGCACTGCCATGTTTTAAGCCACACTTTGCTGTTTAGTTTGCTGGAAAGCAAACTTGAACACAGTCAGTGTTATATCTAGTGAGTGCTCGGGTGCTGTGGTGCTGCCCTCTAGTGGCTGCACAACAAAAACATCCACTATGTGAAAAACCTTCCAGAAGCCCCCAATTTAAGGTCAAGCTTTTTATCAATAAAACTTTGAATATGTGTGTAATTGTCAGTCTGTATTTCTATGTGTATTGGTGATCGATTAGTAAGTTGACACGATGCTTGTTTATTGATGACAATGATTATGACACTTCATATGCAGACAACTAAACAAATAAAATCATCCAAGTGCTCTGTTAGTCACCTCATTTAATTTAAATTATTCTTCGATGATAAAAGGATAGTTACAATTATTGCAGTTATTGCATCTTTTCTCCATTAAGGATTTATTTTCGTATATTTGTCAGCATCTATTGAATAAAATAAACCCATAACCTCCATTACCTTTTAATGCATATCAAACCAATTGATCAAACACATTTATCATAAATTACATAAAATGTCCCTTTAGAAGTAAGACTATATAAGACAGCAAATCATGTTGTTTTCATAGATTCATGAATATCTTATCTACCTATTTAGAAATGATTACATTAAGATTTCCAAACAACATCCGCTATACCAATCCAACATCAGAAATGTTGCTGCACAACAATATTGAAAACAATATTCAAATATTATCCTCACACCCACCAATGACTGAATAAAAACAAAAACAAAACAAAAAATAAATAAATAAATTAAAAAAACAATGTAAAAACATTATTATTGGCCCTAGTGTGTGAATGTGAGTGTGAATGTTGTCTGTCTATCTGTGTTGGCCCTGCGATGAGGTGGCGACTTGTCCAGGGTGTACCCCGCCTTCCGCCCGACTGTAGCTGAGATAGAATAAGCAGTAGAAAATGGATGGATGGACATACTGGGGGTTAGCAACCCGCGGCTCTCGAGCCACAAGCGACACTTTAGTGCTGCCTTAGTGGCTCCCTGGGCCTCATTCAGAGATGTGTGAAAATGAAAAAAGATATATACACACATATTAATATATATATATATATATATATATATATATATATATATATATATATATATATATATAGGGGCGTGGTGATTGGCTCATGTGTTAGCTAGGAGGTGTTTCCGTCTGTGGCGGCATGTTGAAATGATTTCACTGTGCTTGTTGAGGGATGACAGATCTGGATGATATATAATAAACAGTTTCTCTTTTAAGCATAGGTTGCATATTTTATTACCACTGTTGTAAGGTGTGCTGGATGCAAGAATTTGGCATGTTATTGAATATTCAACATTATTGTCTTTGAGGTTCCAAATGCCGCCACAGACGGAAACACCTCCTAGGTAACACATGAGCCAATCACCACACCCTACGCCTGCCTGTACCCACCCACTCTGTGCCCTATATAAATATAAACCATTGTATGTGAATGCTTCCATTAAAATCTCCTGATGATTGAGGGAACCCCTCATGAAACAGTTTTGTAGAGATGAAGTAGTCTTGTGATTTTTCCCACACATACATATTGCGCTCTACCACGGTATCAAGCACTATTCTCTGGATAATATATATATATATATATATACATATATATATATATATATATGTAGGTGCGGGAAAAATCACAAGACTACTTTATCTCTACAGAACTGTTTCATGAGGGGTTCCCTCAATCTCCTGATGATTATCTCTACAGTTCTGTAGAGATAAAGTAGTCTTGTGATTTTTCCCACACCTACATATTGCGCTCTACCACGGTATCGAGCACTATTCTCTGGATCATCCAATCAAAACATATATATATATATATATAAGTATATATATATTAGGGCTGCGAATCTTTGGGTGTCCCACATTTTGATTCAATATCGATTATCAGGGGTCGCGATTTGATTATAAATCGATTTTTTTTTGGTTCAACGCGATTCTCGATTCAGAAACGATATTTTTCTGATTCAAAACGATTCTGTATTCATTCAATACATAGGATTTCAGCAGGATCTACCCCAGTCTGCTGACATGCTAGCAGAGTAGTAGATTAAAAAAAAAAAAGTTTTTATAATTGTAAAGGACAATGTTTTATCAACTGATTGCAATAATGTAAATTTGTTTTAACTATTAAACGAACCAAAAATACGACTTATTTTATCTTTGTGAAAACATTGGACGCAGTGTGTTGCACACCTGAAAAAATCGAGGAAAAAAACTAAGGTTTTAAAAGAGTTGTAGATAGTATATTTGTTTTTTGTTTTTTTTTAGTCATTGTGTACTATTGATTTTATTCTGATCCAGCAATTGTTTGTTGTCATGATTCCCAAAGACATTTTGGACGTTGATTGTTATCCTCTGATTTTGGATCGTTTCCTGTCCTGGTGCTCCTATTTTGGTACTACTTTCTGTTCGACTCCTTGTTTTACTGCAGCATCACGTTCAATTTGGTTACCTGCCATTGCACCTGTTTTCTATTTCTCATCAAGTTGATTTAAAAATTCACCTGGCGCTCTTTGCCAGCGCTAGATTATTGCTTTGTTGTCACAGTCTGCATGTGTTGTTTTGCTGTCGTTGCGCACCTTACACCGGTCTTTTGTTTCCGCCAAGTAAAGAACTGACCCGCAACGAGCCATCTGTCTCTGCGTTTTGGGGTCACGCCATCAGCCAACTTGCGCCATCGGGACAGGATGTAATACAAGTGAAAAAACAACTAGTTCAAATTGTATGTTGATAATATAGTTTAGGGATTCTCAAGCTGTGTTACGTTTACGACCAGTGGTACGCGGGCTCCATCTAGTGGTACACCCCAAAAAAATCACCAAATTAAATTGTCAAACACAGTGTTACTGTTCAAACTGTAACAATACAGTGGTCAAATATTAAATACAATCTCTGCCTTGAATGAATATTTAAGCCTACTCTGTATTTTAATGTTGGTCATTGGGGTGGTACTTGATGAAAAAAGTTTGAGAACCACTGTTATCGTCAATACGTGTGATTGGTATAGAATCGGCAGCATTAAACCCGGATCGTTACATCCCGATGTCAGAAATAAAGCGACACTTTTGTGAAAGTAAGTAGTCCTGTGGTAAGAAATGTAACACTTGCTGGGCATGGTGATGCCGGATTCGTCCTTCCAAGGATGCAGTCGGGCTCGAACACAGCGTACGGTAAGAAACAATGATTTATTAATGAAAAAACAGACTATGAACAGAAGAACTGGTACTAGGCAGAAAAAAAAACAAAAGCGCTAGCATGGGAGCTAGGGAAATAGCCGACAAACTTCCACAAGGGCACAAAAAACAAAACAAAAACTACTAGCATGAGAGCTAGAGATAGACGAGGCATAGCGTGAAAGCTAGCGAGTGGAAACATAGAATAGCAGTCGTCACTTGTTGCGCGTAAGCAAATTAGGATGCGAGAGTGAATGAACAGAAAGGGTTGGCTTAAATAAGGACGGTGATTAGCAAAAACAGGTGTGTGTCGAAAGCAAGGGGCAGGTGAAACTAATAAGCTACCAAGGTGGCAGAACAAAGTAGGAAGTGAGGAAGTCAAACAACAGAATGTGATAGAAAAACGGAACAAAATCCAATCCAATCCACTTTATTTATATAGCACATTTAAACAACAATAACGTTTCCAAAGTGCTGCACAGCCATGTTAAAAACAATTGTAAAAAATAAATAAAAATAAATTAAAAAATAGATAAGATTTAAAAAAATATATGTATACATATTATGCTCCACCAATGACTGAATAAAAACAAAAAATAAATAAATACATATAAAACCAATAAAAACAATATAAAAACAAATATGATTAAAAACTATTTTAAAGGGTAAAATCAATTAAAACAGAAAAATAGAAATCAAAGTGTATAAAAAACACAGAGGACAACAGAGGACAGAGGACCACACAACTCACGTAGTGTTAAAAGCCAAAGAATAAAAGTGGGTCTTAAGACGAGACTTAAAACACTCCACTGTGGAAGCAGTTTGAACATGGAGGGGCAGAGTGTTCCAGAGCTTAGGGCCGACCACAGAGAAGGCCCTGTCTCCCTTGGTTTTAAGTCTGGTCTTGGGCACCACGAGCTGGAACTGGCTCTCGGACCTCAGAGCGCGCGCAGGAATGTAAATTTGGATGAGGTCCGAGATATATTGAGGTGCCAGTCCATGTAAAGATTTAAAAAAAAAACAGCAATGTTTTAAAATCAATTCTAAAATGAACTGGGAGCCAGTCCAAACTCTGAAGAAAACTAGAATATGGACTGATCCGGGCAGCGGATCATAACAAGAAACTTGGAAACACGGATTTTCAAGTACAAAGGTTTGACATTTACCCTATGAGAAATTCAGAGTTAAGTTCATACTAATAATTTGACACTGCTTCTTAAAAAAATCCGAATTGAAAAGCGATAGGAACAGTTATCGAAGCGAAAACTCGGACTCTGGATCGTACACATTCAAACTTTACCCAACCGTAATCTGCCACGTCTAAAGCAAATGCATATTCCAACTGCAAGTCCTCTTATGAAAAATCGTATTTGTAAAACCAAACTCAGCCCAAAAGTATTTAGTTTAGGAATATGAGTTATGGTAGTAATTTGTCTTTACTAGTCAAAGGAAGGAGGAACCGTGTGGTTTTCGTCCTGGTCGTGGAACTGTGGACCAGCTCTATACTCTCGGCAGGGTTCTTGAGGGTGCATGGGAGTTTGTCCAACCAGTCTACATGTGCTTTGTGGACTTGGAGAAGGCATTCGACCGTGTCCCTCGGGAAGTCCTGTGGGGAGTGCTCAGAGAGTATGGGGTTTCGGACTGTCTTATTGTGGCTGTCCGCTCCCTTTACAATCAGTGTCAGAGCTTGGTCCGCATTGCCGGCAGTAAGTGAAGGTTGGACTCCGCCAATGCTGCCCTTTGTCACCGATTCTGTTCATAGCTTTTATGGACTGAATTTCTAGGCGCAGGCGAGGCGTTGAGGGGATCCGGTTTGGTGACCGCAGGATTAGGTCTCTGCTTTTTGCAGATGATGTGGTCCAGATGGTTTCATCTGGCTAGGATCTTCAGCTCTCGCCGGATCGGTTCGCAGCCGAGTGTGAAGCGACTGGGATGAAAATCAGCACCTCCAAGTCCGAGTAAATGGTTCTCGGCCGGAAAAGGGTGGAGTGCCATTTCCGGGTTGGGGAGGAGACCCTGCTCCAAGTGAAGGAGTTCAAGTACCTAGGAGTCTTGTTCATGAGTGAGGGAGGAATGGATCGTGAGATCGACAGGCGGATCGTTGCGGCGTCTTCAGTAATGCGGATGCTGTATCGATCCGTTGTGGTGAAGAAGGAGCTGAGCCGGAGGGCAAAGTTTTTAATTTACCGGTCGATCTACAGTCATGAGTTTTGGGTTATGACTGAAAGGACAAAATCCCGGGTACAAGTGGCTGAAATGAGTTTCCTCCGCCGGGTGGTGGGGCTCTCCCTTATAAATTGAGAAGAGGTGAGAAGCTCTGCCATCCGGGAGGAGCTCAAAGTAAAGCCGCTGCTCCTCCTCATCGAGAGGAACCAGATGAGGTGGTTTGGGCATCTGGTCAGGATGCCACCCGAACGCCTCCCTAGGGCACGTCCAACCGGTAAGAGGCCAAGGGGAAGACCCAGGACATGTTGGGAAGACTATGTCTCCCGGCTGGCCTGGGAACGCCTCGGGATCCCCCGGGAAGAGCTGGACGAAGTGGTTGGGGAGAGGAAAGTCTGGGCTTCCCTGCTTAGGCTGCTGCCTCCGCGACCTGACCTGGGATAAGTGGAAGAAGATGGATGGATGGATGGATGTGAGAGACAGAATGGGAAAAAAATCCAGGAATTCACATTTCAGGAATTTTAAATAATTTTTTTGTAAATTATGGTGGAAAATAAGTATTTGGTCAACCATTTAAAGCTCTCACTGATGGAAGGAGGTTTTGGCTCAAAATCTCACGATACATGGCCCCATTCATTCTTTCCTTAACACGGATCAATCGTCCTGTCCCCTTAGCAGAAAAACAGCCCCAAAGCATGATGTTTCCACCCCCATGCTTTACAGTAGGTACGGTGTTCTTGGAATGCAATTCAGTATTCTTCTTCCTCCAAACACGACGAGTTGAGTTTATACCAAAATGGATACATAGATGATAAGGCAGAGGATTGGGAGAATATCATGTGGTCAGATGAAACAAAATAGAACTTTTTGGTATAAACTCAACTCGTCGTGTTTGGAGGAAGAAGAATACTGAGTTGCATCCCAAGAACACCATACCTACTGTGAAGCATGGGGGTGGAAACATCATGCTTTGGGGCTGTTTTTCTGCTAAGTGGACAGGACGATTGATCCGTGTTAAGGAAAGAATGAATGGGGCCATGTATCGTGAGATTTTGAGCCAAAACCTCCTTCCATCAGTGAGAGCTTTGAATGGTTGACCAAATACTTATTTTCCACCATAATTTAGTAATAAATTCTTAAAAATTCCTACAACGTGAATTCCTCTATTTTTTTTCACATTCTGTCTCTCACAGTTGAAATGTACCTATGATGAAAATTACAGACCTCTGTCATCATTTTAAGTGGGAGAACTTGCACAATCGGTGGCTGACTAAATACTTTTTTGCCTCACTGTATATATATATATATATATATATATATATATACAGGATCAATTGTATTATTGCAACCATGACAATTGGAACTCACATCTGGAGGGCTTCTTGAGTTTTTTGCTGAAATGTTGATCATTTTAGGGATTACTGTATGTATTTGCCAGGCAAAGTACCAAAAAATCCAGGAATTCACATTGTAGGAATTTTAAAGAATTTTTTTGTAAATTATGGTGGAAAATAAGTATTTGGTCAACCATTCAAAGCTCTCACTGATGGAAGGAGGTTTTGGCTCAAAATCTCAAAATACATGGCCCCATTCATTCTTTCCTTAACACGGATCAATCGTCCTGTCCCCTTAGCAGAAAAACAGCCCCAAAGCATGATGTTTCCACCCCCATGCTTCACAGTAGGTATGGTGTTCTTGGAATGCAATTCAGTATTCTTCTTCCTCCAAACACGACGAGTTGAGTTTATACCAAAATGGATACATGGATGATACAGCAGAGGATTGGGAGAATGTCATGTGGTCAGATGAAACCAAAATAGAACTTTTTGGTATAAACTCAACTCGTCGTGTTTGGAGGAAGAAGAATACTGAGTTGCATCCCAAGAACACCACACCTACTGTGAAGCATGGGGGTGGAAACATTATGCTTTGGGGCTGTTTTTCCGCTAAGGGGACAGGACGATTGATCCGTGTTAAGGAAAGAATGAATGGGGCCATGTATCGTGAGATTTTGAGCCAAAACCTCCTTCCATCAGTGAGAGCTTTGAATGGTTGACCAAATACTTATTTTCCACCATAATTTACAAATAAATTATTTAAAATTCCTACAATGTGAATTCCTGGATTTTTTTTTCACATTCTGTCTCTCACAGATGAAGTGTACCTATGATGAAAATTACAGACCTCTGTCATCATTTTAAGTGGGAGAACTTGCACAATCGGTGGCTGACTAAATACTTTTTCGCCCCACTGTACGTGCACCGACTGCTTACCGCAGTCAAAACCAAGCTTACGTAGGAACAAAAGAGGGATGACAGTAATTCTCATGCGCACTCTTTTACACTCTCCATCCCTTGCAGATTCCCCATCCCCCCCCCCTGTTTTTCTCTCCCTGTTCTGCCTCTCTTCACCCACCCCACTTTCTCTCTTATCTAGGCTAATTCAGCAGCAGCCATGCTAATTTTAACAACAAATCTGCAGCCATACAGGCCTGATCTCCTACCGCTGGGTCTCTGCGTTTGTCAGCTCAGCTTCATCTGCAGTGAGCGCACGAGTCGGCGCCGCGCGGAAGCACGGCGACGTGTGTGCATGCACACCTGAGTGTAAAAACGAGACAAATGACCCGGACATGAATGCAGATTGGTGGTGACTCAGGTCTGAACATAGGGAGGGACTGGATGTTTCTGCAGCCTCTCCTCAGCCTACATCCTGTGAGGCATCTTGATGTTTCTGGCAGCCGTGACAGCAATTTGCTGAGATAAACGGACAAAGTAGGCCGTCGGCGGGAGAAAGGCCTTTCCCAATGTGGCGGGGAAATGGTCGCCACAAAAACCAATGAGAAGTGATTAACTGGGCAGCAAGTAACATGCTAAAAGTGCTCCTTTAATGCTGAAAGTGTTGGCACTTAATCAATCAATCAATCAATCAATGTTTATTTATATATAGCCCTAAATCACAAGTGTCTCAAATGGCTGCACAAACCAAAACGACATCCTCAGTAGAGCCCACATGAGGGCTAGGAAAAACTCACACCCAATGGGACGTCGGTGACAGTGACAATGATGACTATGAGAAACCTTGGAGAGGACCGCAAATGTGGGCAACCCCCCCCTAGGGGACCGAAAGCAATGGATGTCGAGCGGGTTTAACATGATAAGTCCAATCCATAGTGGATCTAACGTAATTCATAGTTCCATCCATCTTCTTCCGCTTATCCGAGGTAGGGTCGCGGGGACAGCAGCCTAAGTAGGGAAGCCCAGACTTTGAGAAGTGATTAACTGGGCAGCAAGTAACATGCTAAAAGTGCCCCTTTAATGTTGAAAGTGTTGGCACTTAATCAATCAATCAATCAATGTTTATTTATATATAGCCCTAAATCATAAGTGTCTCGAAGGGCTGCACAAACCAAAACGACATCCTCGACAGAGCCCACATGAGGGCAAGGAAAAACTCACACCCAATGGGACGTCGGTGACAGTGACAATGATGACTATGAGAAACCTTGGAGAGGACTGCATATGTGGACAACCACCCCCTAGGGGACCGAAAGCAATGGATGTTGATCGGGTCTAACATGATATTGTGAAAGTCCAATCCATAGTGGATCTAACGTAATTCATAGTTCCATCCATCTTCTTCCGCTTATCCGAGGTAGGGTCGCGGGGACAGCAGCCTAAGTAGGAAAGCCCAGACTTTGAGAAGTGATTAACTGGGCAGCAAGTAACATGCTAAAAGTGCCCCTTTAATGCTGAAAGTGTTGGCATTTAATCAATCAATCAATCAATCAATGTTTATTTATATATAGCCCTAAATCATAAGTGTCTCAAAGGGCTGCACAAACCAAAACGACATCCTCGACAGAGCCCACATGAGGGCTAGGAAAAACTCACACTCAATGGGACGTCGGTGACAGTGACAATGATGACTATGAGAAACCTTGGAGAGGACTGCATATGTGGACAACCACCCCCTAGGGGACCGAAAGCAATGGATGTCGAGCGGGTTTAACATGATAAGTCCAATCCATAGTGGATCTAACGTAATTCATAGTTCCATCCATCTTCTTCCGCTTATCCGAGGTAGGGTCGCGGGGACAGCAGCCTAAGTAGGGAAGCCCAGACTTTGAGAAGTGATTAACTGGGCAGCAAGTAACATGCTAAAAGTGCCCCTTTAATGCTGAAAGTGTTGGCACTTAATCAATCAATCAATCAATCAATGTTTATTTATATATAGCCCTAAATCACAAGTGTCTCAAAGGGCTGCAAAGACCACAACGACATCCTCGGCCGAGCCCACATGAGGGCAAGGAAAAACTCACACCCAATGGGACGTCGGTGACAGTGACAATGATGACTATGAGAAACCTTGGAGAGGACCGCATATGTGGACAACCCCCCCTAGGGGACCGAAAGCAATGGATGTCGAGCGGGTTTAACATGATAAGTCCAATCCATAGTGGATCTAACGTAATTCATAGTTCCATCCATCTTCTTCCGCTTATCCGAGGTAGGGTCGTGGGGACAGCAGCCTAAGTAGGGAAGCCCAGACTTTGAGAAGTGATTAACTGGGCAGCAAGTAACATGCTAAAAGTGCCCCTTTAATGCTGAAAGTGTTGGCACTTAATCAATCAATCAATCAATCAATCAATGTTTATTTATATAGCCCTAAATCACAAGTGTCTCAAAGGGCTGCAAAGACCACAACGACATCCTTGGCAGAGCCCACTTGAGGGCAAGGAAAAACTCACACCCAATGGGACGTCGGTGACAGTGACAATGATGACTATGAGAAACCTTGGAGAGGACTGCATATGTGGACAACCACCCCCTAGGGGACCGAAAGCAATGGATGTCGAGCGGGTTTAACATGATAAGTCCAATCCATAGTGGATCTAACGTAATTCATAGTTCCATCCATCTTCTTCTGCTTATCCGAGGTAGGGTCACGGGGACAGCAGCCTAAGTAGGGAAGCCCAGACTTTGAGAAGTGATTAACTGGGCAGCAAGTAACATGCTAAAAGTGCCCCTTTAATGCTGAAAGTGTTGGCATTTAATCAATCAATCAATCAATCAATGTTTATTTATATAGCCCTAAATCACAAGTGTCTCAAAGGGCTGCAAAGACCACAACGACATCCTCTGCCGAGCCCACATGAGGGCAAGGAAAAACTCACACGCAATGGGACGTCGGTGACAGTGACAATGATGACTATGAGAAACCTTGGAGAGGACCGCAAATGTGGGCAACCCCCCCTAGGGGACCGAAAGCAATGGATGTCGAGCAGGTTTAACATGATAAGTCCAATCCATAGTGGATCTAACGTAATTCGTAGTTCCATCCATCTTCTTCCGCTTATCCGAGGTAGGGTCGCGGGGACAGCAGCCTAAGTAGGGAAGCCCAGACTTTGAGAAGTGATTAACTGGGCAGCAAGTAACATGCTAAAAGTGCCCCTTTAATGCTGAAAGTGTTGGCACTTAATCAATCAATTAATCAATCAATGTTTATTTATATATAGCCCTAAATCATAAGTGTCTCAAAGGGCTGCACAAACCAAAACGACATCCTCGGTAGGGCCCACATAAGGGCAAGGAAAAATCACACCCAATGGGACGTCGGTGACAGTGACAATGATGACTATGAGAAACCTTGGAGAGGACCGCAAATGTGGGCAACCCCCCCTAGGGGACCGAAAGCAATGGATGTCGAGCGGGTTTAACATGATAAGTCCAATCCATAGTGGATCTAACGTAATTTGTAGTTCCATCCATCTTCTTCCGCTTATCCGAGGTAGAGTCGCGGGGACAGCAGCCTAAGTAGGAAAGCCCAGACTTTGAGAAGTGATTAACTGGGCAGCAAGTAACATGCTAAAAGTGCCCCTTTAATGCTGAAAGTGTTGGCACTTAATCAATCAATCAATCAATCAATGTTTATTTATATAGAGCCCTAAATCACAAGTGTCTCAAATGGCTGCACAAACCAAAACGACATCCTCAGCAGAGCCCACATAAGGGCAAGGAAAACTCACACCCGATGGGACGTCGGTGACAGTGACAATGATGACTATGAGAAACCTTGGAGAGGACTGCATATGTGGACAACCCCCCCCCTAGGGGACCGAAAGCAATGGATGTCGAGCGGGTTTAACATGATAAGTCCAATCCATAGTGGATCTAACGTAATTCATAGTTCCATCCATCTTCTTCCGCTTATCCGAGGTAGGGTCGCGGGGACAGCAGCCTAAGTAGGGAAGCCCAGACTTTGAGAAGCGATTAACTGGCCAGCAAGTAACATGCTAAAAGTGCCCCTTTAATGCTGAAAGTGTTGGCATTTAATCAATCAATTAATCAATCAATGTTTATTTATATATAGTCCTAAATCACAAGTGTCTCAAATGGCTGCACAAACCAAAACGACATCCTCAGCAGAGCCCACATAAGGGCAAGGAAAACTCACACCCAATGGGACGTCGGTGACAGTGACAATGATGACTATGAGAAACCTTGGAGAGGACCGCAAATGTGGGCAACCCCCCCTAGGGGACCGAAAGCAATGGATGTTGATCGGGTCTAACATGATATTGTGAAAGTCCAATCCATAGTGGATCTAACGTAATTCATAGTTCCATCCATCTTCTTCTGCTTATCCGAGGTAGGGTCGCGGGGAGAGCAGCCTAAGTAGGGAAGCCCAGACTTTCCTCTCTCCAGCCACTTTGTCCAGCTCTTCCCGAGGCGTTCTCAGGCCAGCCGGGAGACATAGTCTTCCCAACGTGTCCTGGGTCTTCCTGTCATGTCTTTGTGATCACGTTCTGTTGGTTTAAGACTCTTTTTAGTTCCTGTTTACGCTTCCTTGTTTGGTTATTCATCCATCCATCTACTTTCTACCGCTTATTCCCTTTGGGGTCGCGGGGTGCGCTGGTGCCTATCTCAGCTACAATTGAGCGGAAGAAGGGGTACACCCTGGACAAGTCGCCACCTCCTCGCAGGGCCAACACAGATAGACAGACAACATTCAAACTCACATTCACACACTCGGGTTAATTTAGCGTTGCCAATCAACCTATCCCCAGGCGCATGTCTTTGGAAGTGGGAGGAAACCGGAGTACCCGGAGGGAACCCAAGCATTCACGGGGAGAACATGCAAACTCCACACAGAAAGATCCCGAGCCCGGGATTGAACCCTTAATACTCAGGACCTTCGTATTGTGAGACAGACGCACTAACCCCTCTTCCACCGTGATGCCCTTGTTTAGTTACCATGACGACCAATTAGTTCACCTGATTCACTTGGACTCATGCACCTGTCAATAATTATGTCACTATTATTTAAGCTTGTAGTTGCCAGGCAGTCGGCCTTGCGTCAGTACTCTACACTCTTGATTCACCCCTGACACTCTAAACTCTGTTTATGCGTGGCGGGACGGCGTGGCGCAGTGGAAGAGTGGCCGTGCGCAACCCGAGCGTCCCTGGTTCAATTCCCACCTAGTACCAACCTCGTCACGTCCGTTGTGTCCTGAGCAAGACACTTCACCCTTGCTCCTGATGGGTGCTGGTTGGCGCCTTGCATGGCAGCTCCCTCCATCAGTGTGTGAATGTATGTGTGAATGGGTGAATGTGGAAGGTAGAAAAGCGCTATACAAGTACAACCCATTTATTTATCATTTATGCCATTGCTCTTGATATCAAAGCTTATGCGTTTCTGCTGACGTCACCGTAAGTGTAGTTTTGTTTTAATTCCATAGTCTGTCTTTGTGTTAGTTTTTGTTTTTCTTAGCCAAGTTTGTTCTCCGCCCAGTGTGCGCCTTTTGTTTGTTCCCTTTTTAAGTCAAATTAAATAATGTCTTTACCTGCAAGCCTTGTCCGGTCCAGTCGCTTTGCACCACAGGAAAACAATCCTCGCAGGAAACTGCACGTTAGCCCAAGTCTTGACACTTCCCCGTGGCCTCCTACCGGTCGGACGTGCCCTAAACACCTCCCTAGGGAGGCATTCGGGTGGCATCCTGACCAGATGCCCGAACCACCTCATCTGGCTCCTCTCGATGTGAAGGAGCAGCGGCTTTACTTTGAGTTCCTCCCGGATGGCAGAGCTTCTCACCCTATCTCTAAGGGAGAGCCCGGCCCCTCGGAGGAGGAAACTTGTTTTGGCTGCTTGTACCCGTGATCTTGTCCTTTCGGTCATAACCCAAAGCTCATGACCATAGGTGAGGATGGGAACGTAGATCGACCTGTAAATTGAGAGCTTTGCCTTCCGGCTCAACTCCTTCTTCACCACAACGGATCGATACAGCGTCCGCATTACTGAAGACGCCGCACCGATCCGCCTGTCGATCTCACGATCCACTCTTCCCTCACTCGTGAACAAGACTCCATACCAAATAAAATAGCTTCGAGGTCGGTAAGCAAAACCAGAAGTATTCCGTACATTAGGCGCATCTGGTTATAAGGCGCACTGTCGAGTTTTGAGACAAAAAAATAAATATTGTAAGTGTGCCTTATAGTCCGGAAAATACGATTTGCTAAGTGACTGCCCGATTCATTTTCAAAAGCCCAAAATACACAAAGAGAACTTGTTAGTGAAATATTGGTTATCTGGACACAATGGGTCCTCTAAAAGAGTGTTGTTCTACTCTTTTGAAACTCAGTTGACAGTAAAAAGTCGTGGTAATGCATTGTCTGGAAGTGACTTATTTCTCGTCTCGATTACTGTAACGTATTATTTTCGGGTCTCCCCATGTCTAGCATTAAAAGATTACAGTTGGTACAAAATGCGGCTGCTAGACTTTTGACAAGAACAAGAAAGTTTGATCATATTACGCCTGTACTGGCTCACCTGCACTGGCTTCCTGTGCACTTAAGATGTGACTTTAAGGTTTTACTACTTACGTATAAAATACTACACGGTCTAGCTCCAGCCTATCTTGCCGATTGTATTGTACCATATGTCCCGGCAAGAAATCTGCGTTCAAAAGACTCCGGCTTATTAGTGATTCCTAGAGCCCAAAAAAAGTCTGCGGGCTATAGAGCGTTTTCCGTTCGTGCTCCAGTACTCTGGAATGCCCTCCCGGTAACAGTTCGAGGTGCTACCTCTGTAGAAGCATTTAAGTCTCACCTTAAAACTCATTTGTATACTCTAGCCTTTAAATAGACCTCCTTTTTAGACCAGTTGATCTGCCGCTTCTTTTCTTTTTCCTATGTCCCCCCCCTCCCTTGTGGAGGGGGTCCGGTCCGATGACCATGGATGAAGTACTGGCTGTCCAGAGTCGGGACCCAGGATGGACCGCTCGTCGGGACCCAGGATGGACCGCTCGCCTGTATCGGTTGGGGACATCTCTACGCTGCTGATCCGCTTGAGATGGTTTCCTGTGGACGGGACTCTCGCTGCTGTCTTGGAGCCACTATGGATTGAACTTTCACAGTATCATGTTAGACCCGCTCGACATCCATTGCTTTCGGTCCCCTAGAGGTCCTCTCCAAGGTTTCTCATAGTCAGCATTGTCACTGGCGTCCCACTGGATGTGAATTCTCTCTGCCCACTGGGTGTGAGTTTTCCTTGCCCTTTTGTGGGTTCTTCCGAGGATGTTGTAGTCGTAATGATTTGTGCAGTCCTTTGAGACATTTGTGATTTGGGGCTATATAAATAAACATTGATTGATTGATTGATTGATTTGGAGTTTTTTGCTGTTTTCCTGCGTGTAGTGTTTTAGTTCTTGTCTTGAGCTCCTATCTTGGTGGCTTTATCTCTTTTTTTTGTATTTTCCTTTAGCAGTTTCATATCTTCCTTTGAGCCATATTCGCCACATCTACTTTGTTTTTAGCAATCAATTATATTTCAGTTGTTTTTAATCCTTTTTTGTGTGGACATTGCTGATTGTCATGTCATGTACCTTGTGGACACCATTTTTGCTCCACAGTAAGTCTTTGCTGTCGTCCAGCATTCTGTTTGTGTTTACTTTGCAGCCAATTCAGTTTTAGTTTCGTTCTGCATAGCCTTCCCTAAACTTCAATGCCTTTTCTTAGGGGCACTCACCTTTTGTTTATTTTTGGTTTAAGCATTAGACAGCTTTTTACCTGCACGCTGCCTCCCGCTGTTTCTGACATCAACAAAGCAATTAGCTACCGGCTACCACGTACTGATATGAAAGAGCAGGGGTCACCACTGCGGTGCCAGCGGGTACCAGGTAGCCCATAAGGACCAGATGAGTCGCCCGCTGGCCTGTTCTAAAAATAACTCAAATAGAAGCACTTACCAGTGAGCTGCCTCTATTTTTTAAATTGTATTTATTTACTAGCAAGCTGGTCTCGCTTTGCTCAACATTTTTAATTCTAAGAGAGACAAAACTCAAATAGAATTTGAAAATCCAAGAAAATATTTTAAAGACTTGGTCTTCACTTGTTTAAATAAATTCATTTATTTTTTTACTTTGCTTCTTATAACTTTCAGAAAGACAATTTCAGAGAAAAAATACAACCTTTAAAAATTGTTTTAGGATTTTTAAACACATATACCTTTTTACCTTTTAAAATGCTTCTTCTTCTTTCCTGACAATTTAAGTCAAGGTTCAAGTAAATTTATTTTTTTTATTGTAAAGAATGATAAATACATTTTAATTTAATTCTCCATTTTAGCTTCTTGTCACGCCTGTAAGTTTATGTTTTGGTTTTAGTCAGGTTATGTTTAGTTTTTTGGACATTTTAGTTCTGTCTTTTCACTTCCTGGTTTGTTTTGTTACCATAGCTACTCATTAGTTTCCCCTAGTCACGCTCCGATCATCAGCCTCTCACACCTGTTTCTCATTACCACTGCTACTATTTAAGGATTTTACTTTCTGTCCATCAGTCTGGGATCTTCTCACTCGCACACACGCTACCCATGCTGCACCTCCTTCACGCCCTCGTTTATCTGCTTCATGCCTTGCTACGCAGTTCATTTTGTCCAAGTAAGTCTTTGTTTATAGTTCATAGCCAATTGTTTTTTTGTGCAAAGTCCTTTAGTTTATATTCATCATTTCATGCCACCGAGCAGGTGTTTTTGTTTCACGTTTGTACTGTTTAGCCAAGTTTCTTCCTCCATTTTGAGCGCTTGTTTTTTGTTTGCTTATTAAATAAATGTCATGTACTCACATCCACGCCTCGCTCGTGCTGATCCTCATCTGCATCGAAGAAACAATCCATGTCCAAGCCAAGTTGTGACACTTCTGTTTTTCAGACGAAGAATATTTGGGAAATATTTCTTCAAACTTATGAGTAAAATTAAAAAAAAATATTCTGGCAAATCTAGAAAATCTGTAGAATCTAATTTAAATCTTATTTCACAGTCTTTTGAAATTCTTTGATAATTTTTGTTCTGGAAAATCTAGAAGAAATAATGATTTGTCTTTGTTAGAAATATAGCTTGGTCCAATTTGTTATATATTCTAACAAAGTGCAGATTGGATTTGAACCTATTTAAAACATGTCATCAAAATTCTAAAATTAATCTTAATCAGGAAAAATTGATAATGATGTTCCATAAATAATTCTTTAAATTTTTTTCAAAAATATTCGAATTAGCTAGTTTTTCTCTTCATATTTTTCGGTTGAATTTTGAATTTTAAAGAATCGAAACTAAAATTTAATTTTCATTTTTTTGTGCTTTCTCCTCTTTTAAACCATTCAGTTAAGTGTTTTTTTCATCATTTTTTTTCACTACAAAAAACCTTCCATAAAAGGAAAAAAAATGTACGCCGGAATGAAAGACAGAAATACCCATTTTTTATGTATATGGACTTATTTATTAAAGGTAATATGAGCAAATTGGCTATTTCTGGCAATGTCTTTAAGTGTGTATCAAACTGGTAGCCCTTCGCATTAATCAGTACCTAAGAAGTAGCACTTGGTTTCAAAAAGGTTGGTGACCCCTGTGATAGAGTATTACACGGTTTCTCTGCCGAACTCTATACCAGGGGTGTCAAACTCAAATACAGAGTGGGCCAAAATTTAAAACTGAACAAAGCCGCGGGCCAAGGTTGAACAAATTAATCTTTTAATAGGGACCCAAACAAGTTTTTCATTGAATATTGAACAAGCGAGGCTTATATAACTTTATAGTGACATGCAAATTTGAGTTTCAAATAATAATAACAATAATAATTAAAAAATATCAATGGCGTATCAAATCAAGTTTAAATAAAAATTGAATGCCTCTTTTGTATTTGCAGCCTTCTGAGGTAAATATTAACATTCACTTTTTCCAGAGGCTAATACATTTGAAAATAAAATAACAATGAATAAATCAACCATTCAGGCCTTTTTACTGCTAAGTTAATGTCAGGGCTCAGGTGGGCAGAGTTAGGGGGGCGGGGTTTGTTGGTAGCGGGGAGTGGGTGTATATTGTAGCGGTCCGGAAGAGTTAGTGCTGCAAAGGATTCTGGGTATTTGTTCTGTTGTGTTTTTGTTGTGTTTATGTTGTGTTACGGTGCGGATGTTCCCCCAAAATGTGTCGATCATTCTTGTTTGGTGGGGGTTCACAGTGTGGCGCATATTTGTAACAGTGTTAAAGTTGTTTATATGGCCACCCTCAGTGTGACCTGTATGCTGTTGATCAAGTGTGCCTTGCATTTACTTACATGTGTGTAGAAGCCACATATATTACGTAACTGGGCCGGCACGCTGTTTGTGAGGAGGAAAAACAGACTTGACGACAGGTTGTAGGGGACACTAAATGCAGTGCCTTTAAGGCACACCCCCAATATTGTTGTCCGGGTGGAATTCGGGAGAATGGTTGCACCGGGAGATTTTCGGGAGGGAAAGTGAAATTCGAGAGTCGCCCGGGAAAATCGGTGAATGCGGTGCCAGCTCTAATGTTAATTTGATATTGCCTCAAGGGCCAAATGAAATTACATGGCGGGCCAAATTTGGCCCTCGGGCCAGAGTTTGGCACCTATGCTCTAGACCAGGGGTGCCCATTACGTCGATCGCGAGCTACCAGTCGACCGCAAGGGATGTGTCAGTCGATCTCCAGCCAGGCTTTTAAAAAAAATAGACCTAAAAATTAGTGATCATCAATCTTCACCAAGACGTCACTTAAATGACATTCACGGTACCGGGGGGTCTTGTGAGATGACGCTGGCTGCTGCAAGATCATTATTATGAAAATATGACCGAGAGGAAGGCGAGAAACACTTTTTATTTCAACAGACTCTCGCGCCGTACCTTCCGTCAAAACTCTAAAGGCCGACTGCACATTTCCTATCTTCACAATAAAAGCCCTGCTTCATGCTGCCTGCGCTAACTAAATACAGAGTCTCGGAAAACTGGCGTGCACAAGCGATCCCTCAGAACATCACTTGTGCACGCCAGCTTTCCGAGACTCTTATTTTGTTAGCGCAGGCAGCATGAAGCAGGGCTTTTATTGTGAAGATAGGAAATGTGCAGTCGGCCTTTAGAGTTTTGACGGAAGGGACGGCGCGAAAGTCTGTTGAAATAAAAAGTGTTTCTCGCCTTCCTCTCTGTCATTTTTTCATAATAATGAACCGGCAGCAGCCAGCGTCATCTCACAAGACCCTCGGGTGCCGTGAATGTCAATCAAGCAAGCTACGGAATTTGCCGCCAATGTTTTTCTTGTAAAGTGTATGGAAGCTGGACGAATTAGATGCCAAAAACCAACCACTTTCATGTGGTATTGTACAGAAAGGACAACTTTTTTTCTCCTCCATTTGAAAATGTGGGCGTTATCATCATTACTGTCTGATTCCAATCAATGCAAGTCATCAGAATCAGGTAATACACCAACTTATATTCTTGTCTTCGTGAAAGAAAGACATCTATATGTGTTACACATGCTTGTATTATCATTAAACACATTTAACTTGTTTACAAAAATGTCTCTTTCATAAATAAATAAATATAAATGATTTATATAAATGAGGTAAATCCCCTCGAGTTGGTCAATTGAAAAGTAGCTCGCCTGCAGAAAAAGTGTGGGCACCCCTGCTCTAGACAACGGCACGTTATTTGCAGACTATAATTACTGGTTTGCAAAAAATATTTTCAACCCACATAGGGGAAAATAGATAATCTCCCACGGCACACCAGACAGTATCAGTGGTTGAAAAACACTGCTCTAAAACACTTGACTAGCGACAACAATTTCCTAACCCGGATAGTAGAACGGGATCCGGGTTTGAGCACCAAACCCACACTAACTGACGACCTGTCATGCGGCTGTGAATGGCACTCACCTTTGCAGATAAGACCCTCCTTTGTGATGGCCTGCTTGCATATATCACAGCTCTTGGCCTTCTTGAATGGCTTCAGCTTGAAGGCGTGCGTGTGGACTCCCTCCAACTCGTCAGACTGAAAAGACACAGAGAACAAAACAAAAAAAAAGTCATCATCACACCGTGTGATCGCCTCAGCTTTTGTATATTTGTATACAGTGTTGGGGAGAAACAGGAGCGGCAGAGTCCCGAGTAATAATAGAATCAATCAATCAATGTTTACTTATATAGCCCTTAATCACTAGTGTCTCAAAGGGCTGCACAAACCACTACGACATCCTCGGTAGGCCCACATAAGGGCAAGGAAAACTCACACCCAGTGGGACATCGGTGACAATAATGACCCAGTGGGACGTCGGTGACAATGATGACTATGAGAACCTTGGAGAGGAGGAAAGCAATGGATGTCGAGCAGGTCTAACATGATACTGTGAAAGTTCAATCCATAATGGATCCAACACAGTCGCGAGAGTCCAGTCCAAAGCGGATCCAACACAGCAGCGAGAGTCCCGTTCACAGCGGAGCCAGCAGGAAACCATCCCAAGCGGAGGCGGATCAGCAGCGCAGAGATGTCCCCAGCCGATACACAGGCAAGCAGTACATGGCCACCGGATCGGACCGGACCCCCTCCACAAGGGAGGGGGGGACATAGGAGAAAAACAAAAGAAACGGCAGATCAACTGGTCTAAAAAGGGAGTCTATTTAAAGGCTAGAGTATACAAATGAGTTTTAAGGTGAGACTTAAATGCTTCTACTGAGGTGGCATCTCGAACTGTTACCGGGAGGGCCTTCCAGAATACTGGAGCCCGAACGGAAAACGCTCTATAGCCCGCAGACTTTTTTTGGGCTTTGGGAATCACTAATAAGCCGGAGTCCTTTGAACGCAGATTTCTTGCCGGGACATATGGTACAATACAATCGGCAAGATAGGATGGAGCTAGACCGTGTAGTATTTTATACGTAAGTAGTAAAACCTTAAAGTCACATCTTAAGTGCACAGGAAGCCAGTGCAGGTGAGCCAGTACAGGCGTAATGTGATCAAACTTTCTTGCTCTTGTCAAAAGAACAAAAGAATAAAATGCTCATTTCAGTTCAGTTTATTTGGAACATGCATTCCATGCAATGTAAGGCATCACATATTTCCAGTCGTTTCATTGCAGCAAATCAGAAAAGGAGTAGGAAGAAGCAGAGCTTATTTAATCCTACCCCTTTTCATACCATTGCAATGTTATCCAATATCCTTGTTCTCTGTAATAGAACACTGAACAAATAATGAATAAATAATATAACATAGCAAACAAACAAATATTAAATACCTAAATAATCTTTGCCGCAATAAATAAAAAAGGGGAAACATTCTTGTTTGTCATTTCTTTGTGATCATGTTGTTGCGGCGCACGCGCAGTCTGCGTCTCCCTCCTCTGCGGATCCACCCGGCCCCGATCGCGCTGAGCGCTGCACGCCCACGCAACTTCGAGCCTGCAGACCATCAGTCAATCTGCACACCTGAGACTGATGAGGATAAGCTGAATAAAGGGACCGGTGGACCCGAGGTTCGGCGCGGGAACTCAGTTTTTCATAGTGTACCTGTTTTCCTTCCGTCGCCCTGAATTTCGACTGCCTCCCTCGTTCCTTGAATCCTCGCTCGCCCCATGACTCTGACGCCTCTCTGTGCATGCCCCATGGACTGCCTCGTTCCTTCGCTCCTCATTCAACATGTACGGCGACACTTAACAGCTAATCTGCACACATAGTCACACACATTAGAGATGCGCCAATAGGCAATTATATCATCCGCAACCGCGTCACCAAAGTCGTCATCCACCCGAACCAACATTTTATCAGAAACGCACCCGCCCGCTGAAATACATCGGAGGTTGGCCACCTTTACCACTCACAGAGCTATTTAAACCTGTTTCCCAGAGTAACGGAGACAATTGGAGCCGCTGAAGTTCTTGCGATAATCCAATTGGCGTTCATCCTGATGACAAGGATATGGGCGTGCTGGGAAGCCATTGCCTTTGACACCTTCAACATGTACACACCGATTGTTAGTCTGGCAACATGTTGTGTGCAGCTTCCGCAATCACACGTACGAGATTGAAAGGCATACTGGGGGACACAGAGTACACTGATGGTTGTGATATAAACAACTTTAACACTTACTAGTATGCGCCACGCTGTGAAGCCACACCAAACAAGATTGACAAACACATTTCGGGAGAACATCCTCACAGTAACACAACATAAACGCAACACAACAAATACCCAGAAGCCTTTGTATCCGTGACAAATGCTGAATATATTTTACACCCCCGCGCCCCCAACCCCGCCCACCTTACCGACGCACGGTGTGTATAAAATGGTCAGGATACAAAGGATTCTGGGTATTTGTTGTGCTGCGTTTATGTTGTGTTACTGGATGTCCTCCCGAAATGTGTTTGTCAATCTTGTTTGGTGTGGCTTCACAGCGTGGTGCATATTACTTAGTGTTAAAATTGTTTATATCACAACCATTAGTGTACTCTGTGTCACCCAGTATGCCTTGCAGTCGTGTGCGTGTTGCTGCAGAAGCTACACAACAACATGTTGCTGGACTGACAAGCAGATCGGACATGCTGTAGAGGGCAACAAAGGCAATGACTTCATAGCCCGCCCTAATACTTATTATCTGGGTGACTGCCGGTAGTCATTCTAGAGAATATTAGCGTCTCCTATTGACTTCTTCGCTTTGTGACACGGGTCTTAAATGGCTCTTTGAATGGCAAAGGATACCGACCCCTGAACCATGTATATCAAATATTTCCGGATGATTCAACCGCCACCCGCCCGAATCTAAGTAAAATCTATTTTTTCGTCATGTCACCCGCCCGACCAGCGGTTTATCCGCGGACCCCGAAGATGAGACCGCAAACCGCGCATCTCTAACACACATACACTCTTGGATTTTGTCACACACCATTCTATAGTTTATTAGTATTGTTAATTATTATTATTATACGTATGTATATATGTTTACTATATACATAATAAATCTTTGGACATTACCACCTCCTGGTGTCCGTCTGCCGTCATCTCCCTTGCAAATCATAACACATGTTTTGTTTAGTTGTGTTAGATTACTTCAAGACTCCATTAGTTCCTGTTTTTTTACTCCATTGTTTTGTTTCCATGCCTACCAATCAGTTCACCTATAGCTTGGTCCAATTTGTTATATATTCTAACAAAGTGCAAAAATGGATTTTAACCTTTTTAAAACATGTCATCTAAATTCTAAAATTAAATTTAATCAGGAAAAATTACTAATGTTCCGTAAAATATTTTTTAAATTTTTTCAAAAAGATTCGAATTAGCTAGTTTTTCGCTTCTTTTTTCAGTTGAATTTTGAATTTTAAAGAGTCGAAATTGAAGATAAACTATGTTTCAAGATTTAATTTAAATGTTTTTCCTGTTTTCTCCTCTTTTAAACCGTTCAATTAAGTGTTTTTTCATCATTTATTCTCTACAAAAAACCTTCCGTAAAAGGAAAAAAAATGTACGACGGAATGACAGACAGAAATACCCATATATATATATATATATATATATATATATAAAAGGTAAATTGAGCAAATTGGCTATTTCCGGCAATTTATTTAAGTGTGTATCAAACTGGTAGCCCTTCACATTAATCAGTACCCAAGAAGTAGCTCTTGGTTTCAAAAAGGTTGGTGACCCCTGATCTAAATCCTCATCCTCTTTGAATAAAAATTGCTAAATTTACACATCTCCTGATCAAATTGAGTGCAGAAACCAGGCTGTGGCAAGTTCCTTTCATAAACTGGCTTGTAGGGTTGTACGGTATACCAGCATTAGTATAGTACCCCGATATTAAGGAATAATATTCGGTACTATAGCGCCTTCTCCACCGCCCCCGTCATCGTCACGTTATGTCATTTGGGGTTGACGAGCGTATTTGGCAGCGCACAGACACAGAGTACTTACAAACAGACACAGTGTGTAGACAGAAAAGGGAGAATGGACGCATTTTGGCTTAAAAACTAAAGATAAAGGTGAAGTTATAACACTGAAACGCCCTCAGGAAGAGGTGCTTTAAGACATGGCTAGCTAGCGGCTAAAGACCAGCAGCAGTCGGCAGTGTTGTAGCTTCTTCCGAATCACTAATCCTCGCCTCCATGGCGACAAATAAAGTAAGTTTCTTACAAGAATCATCCCTGCAGGACGAAGAATAGCAAAACATGTTTCACTACACACCGTAGCTCAAAGGTTTTAAAATGTAAACAAATGCAATTGGTGGATCTACACTTAACATCCGCTGTAATGATACTAAGTACAGGACTGTATCTAGTCGATGCTACTAACATCGTAATACTAGTAGCATGAAAAATTTACATTATGTTTATAAACTCAGGAAAAATGTCCCTGGACACATGAGGACTTTAAATATGACCAATGTATGATCCTGTAACTACTTGGTATCGGATTGATAACCAAATTTGTGGTATCATCCAAAACTAATATGGAGTATCAAACAACAGAAGAATAAGTGATTATTACATTTTAACAGAAGTGTAGATAGAACATGTTAAAAGAGGAAGTAAGCAGATGGACACAGCGTGAAGGTAGGAAATTAAGATTTATTTACACTAACAAAAAAAAAAAATTAGGAACAGAAACACTTGCACAAGGCACTAAAGACAAAACAAACAGAACTAGCATGGGAGCTAGAAGGAACTAAAGACGCTAGCATGTGAGCTAGGGAATAAACAAAAGAATAGCGTGGAAGCTAACAAGTACAAAAATAGTCTTTTACCACAATCGGGAATCAGCGTCGTCACCTGTTGTATGGAACAGAACCTAGAATGCGAGAGCGAGTAAACGAAAAAGGCAGGCTTAAATAAGGAGAGTCATTACGAGGCAGGTGCGCGTCAAAAACAAAAGGCAGGTGACACTAACGCGTAACTATGGCAACGGAACAAAACAGGAAGTGCCGCCAGGAACTAAGGAAGTCAAATAACAGAACACGATACAAAGATGGAACAAAAACAGAATATGACATGATCCAAGTAGTGGATTATGACACTTTGTTTGTTTACTTACTAATAAAAGACAAGTTGTCTAGTACAGGGGTCGGGAACCTTTCTGGCTGAGAGAGCCATACAAGCCAAATATTTTTAAAAGTATTTCCGTGAGAGCCATATAATTTATTTATTTTTAACACTGAATACAACTAAATGCGTGCATTTTTAAGAAAGACCAACATTTTTAGAGTGTAATAAGTATCTTATTCTTTCTAATAACATTGTTATTCTGAGGCCAACCAAAAATAAATAAAATACTTCTTACCATTAATCCGACTTCTTGAACAGGTGCGGTAGAAACCGGATGGATGGATGAAAATGCGTGAGAATGTTTTATATTTTGAACGTTATTTTTGACACTGTGATTACCAGCGGAATTATTCATTACTTATCGTGTTAAGCAATGTCAGCTAAGATTTATCTGAGAGCCAGATGTAGTCATCTAAAGAGCCACAGGTTCCCTACCCCTGGTCTAGTATGTTCCCTATTTTATTTAAGGAAAAACTTGCAATAAGAAACATATATTTAATGTATCATAAGATTTTTGGGTCAAAATAAAGCCAATAATTTTTTTATTGGCTTAGCCAATAATTTTTTTTATTGGTTCCCAGGCCACATGGCCTGGGATCCCCCAAGAAGAGCTGGACGAAGTGGCTTGGGCTTCCCTACTTAGGCTGCTGCCCCCGTGACCCAACCTCGGATAAGCGGAGGAAGATGAATGGATGGATAAAGCTAACAGTGCACTTTTTTCTGGTCCCCTTTATTTAGAAAAGTACCGAAAAGTATCAAAAATAATTTCGGCACAACACTACTGGCTTGTAAGAATCGAACCTGTTTGCGTGCATGTCACCAAATTCATGTTTGGCCAAAAGATTAATTCTACACATTTTTATAGGCTACAACTTATAGAATGAAGTGAAGTGAATTATATTTATATAGCGCTTTTCTCTAGTGACTCAAAGCGCTTTACATAGTGAAACCCAATATCTAAGTTACATTTTAAACCAGTGTGGGTGGCACTGGGAGCAGGTGGGTAAAGTGTCTTGCTCAAGGACACAACGGCAGTGACTAGTATGGCGGAAGCGGGAATCGAACCTGCAACCCTCAAGTTGCTGGCACAGCCGCTCTACCAACCGAGCTATGCCGCCGAATGATGTCTTTCATGTAAATGTGACATCATTCCTCTCACTTATCGGACAACAACATGCTACTTCTCCTCACCATGAAGTGGAAGGCGGCTGGTACAAAAACATTTCCTGTTTTCCTTATAAGGACTCTAATCTAATGACTAATTAATTGGGAAGGGGAGAAAAAAAACCTCAAAGCAGCAAAATACTGTGACGTGTGCGTGTATATGTGTGTGTGTGTTTGGGATATTCCTCCAGGATAGAGCATAGCATCTCGAGAAAACAACACCTTTGGCTTTCCTTTCAGAGTAAAGCTGAGCAAAAAAAAAAATCCCTCCTGGACGTAATGTTCCTTCTCCCGAAATGTCATTTGCCCATCATTCTTTTCCCGGAGCGGCCTCTTCACGAGTCACGGCTGCGATGTCATATCCGTTGTGTGTTTGTGCAGCTTCAACGAGCCAGGACTCATGGAAGTATTCTAAACCTGTTCACCTGCTTTAAAGTGTCCCAATTAAAAAAATGATAGCTCATTAGGGATGAGTACTTTTTTACATTTAAAGTCCATACAGGACCTGGGAATAGATACCGATGTTCAGCACTACTAATTTGTGTGTTTGTTGAATGGGTTAATAAGTCGTAATTGTTTAAAAATACAATTTTGTGTTTTGTCTTTCGCCTTGTCTCTGCTTCGTCTGCGTGCTGTCGTCTTATATGCGTTGAGGTCTTTGCAGTCCTTGGCTGTTAGCGAGCTAAAACAAAGATAAATAAATAAATGGGTTGTACTTGTATAGCGCTTTTCTACCTTCAAGGTACTCAAAGCGCTTTGACACTACTTCCACATTTACCCATTCACACACACATTCACACACTGATGGAGGGAGCTGCCATGCAAGGCGCCGACCAGCACCCATCAGGAGCAAGGGTGCAGTGTCTTGCTCAGGACACAACGGACGTGACGAGGTTGGTTCTAGGTGGGATTTGAACCAGTGACCCTCGGGTTGCGCACGGCCACTCTTCCACTGCGCCACGCCGTCCCCAACATATAGATAACATCTGCGGCTGAGGCCACCCCTCAGACAAGAAATTTCATCCTTGCACAGATACAAAAGTCTAACTTGAGCACAATAGCTAAAAATTATAGCAACAGACTTTAAAGCATACTAAAGTTGTGTGATAAAATACACATGATTATTCTAACACTGGCACATTCAACTTAATGGCAAACACTACTTCCTGGCTCGGATAGCGGACTGCTGTCAACACGCGACTGCAAGCTAACGTCTTGGCATTATAAGTGCATGTAGAGTCAACCATATATCCATCCATCCATCCATCATCTTCTGCTTATCCGAGGTCGGGTCGCGGGGGCAGCAGCCTAAGCAGGGAAGCCCAGACTTCCCTCTCCCCAGCCACTTCGTCCAGCTCTTCCCGGGGGATCCCGAGGCGTTCCCAGGCCAGCCGGGAGACATAGTCTTCCCAACGTGTCCTGGGTCTTCCCTGTGGCCTCCTACCAGCTGGACGTGCCCTAAACACCTCCCTAGGGAGGCGTTCGGGTGGCATCTTGACCAGATGCCCGAACCACCTCATCTGGCTCCTCTCGGTGTGGAGGAGCAGCGGCTTTACGTAGAGCTCCTCTCGGATAGCAGAGCTTCTCACCCTATCTCTAAGGGATAGTCCCACCATATAATAACCATTAAATAACCATATAATGCTTGCAAATGAAATTCAAAGTGTAGGAAAACAAGATATTGTTGCACTTGTAACGCGAAAGCAAGACGACTTGAATTATCTTTGACACGTTTTCCATTCGGGCTCCAGTACTCTGGAATGCCCCCCCGGTAACAGTTTGAGATGCTACCTCAGTAGAAGCATTTAAGTCTCACCTTAAAACTCATCTGTATACGCTAGCCTTTAAATAGACCTCCTTTTTAGACCAGTTGATCTGCCGCTTCTTTTCTTTTTTCTCCTATGTCCCCCCCCTCCCTTGTGGAGGGGGTCCGATCCGATGACCATGGATGAAGTACTGGCTGTCCAGAGTCGAGACCCAGGATGGACCGCTCGTCGGGACCCAGGATGGACCGCTCGCCTGTGTATCGGTTGGGGACATCTCTACGCTGCTGATCCGCCTCCGCTTGGGATGGTTTCCTGTGGACGGGACTCTCGCTGCTGTCTTGGATCCGCTTTGAACTGAACTCTCGCGGCTGTGTTGGAGCCACTATGGATTGAACTTTCACAGTATCATGTTAGACCCGCTCGACATCCATTGCTTTCGGTCCCCTAGAGGGGAGGGGGGTTGCCCACATCTGAGGTCCTCTCCAAGGTTTCTCATAGTCATCATTGTCACTGGCGTCCCACTGGGTGTGAATTCTCCCTGCCCACGGGGTGTGAGTTTTCCTTGCCCTTTTGTGGGTTCTTCCGAGGATGTTGTAGTCGTAATGATTTGTACAGTCCTTTGAGACATTTGTGACTTAGGGCTATACAAATAAACATTGATTGACACACAAAAACGTGTGCGCCGTTTATTCATCAAAGAGCAGACTAAAGACTTCTTACATCAAGCTACTCCAAACCCCACATTTGGGTAAATCTAAATTAAAGGGGCCACACCGAATTATTCACTCTTACAGTCGTGCTCATAAGTTTACAAACCCTGGGAGAATTTATGATTTATTGGCCATTCTTCAGAGAATATGAATGATAAACACAAAAACCTTTCTTCCACTCATGCTCGATGGTTGTGTGAAGCTATTTATTGGCAAACAACCGTGTTTACTCTTTTTAAATCAAAATGACAAAAGAAAGTACCCAAATGACCCTTATAAAAGTTTACATACCCCAGTGAATTTGATCTGATAACATGCACAAAAGTTGACACAAACACGTTTGAATGGCTAATCCAGGTTCCAATAATCACCTGTGACATATTTGTTTGTAATTAATGTGGGTGTATAAAAGGTCAGTGAATTTATGGGCTTCTGACAGACCATTGCATCTTTCATCCAGTCCTGCACATAGGTTTATGGATCCTGAGTCTTGGGGAAGGCTAAATAATTGTCAAAGGATCTGCGAGAAAAGGTAATTGAACTGCATAAAACAAGAAAGGGGTATAAAAAGATATCCAAGGAATTGATAATGCTAAACTGCAGTGTTCAAACGCTGATTAAGAAGTGGAAAATGAGGGATTCAGGTAGACCAGGTAAGATTTCAGCCACCACTGCCAGGAAAATTGATAAAGATGCAAAAAATAAAAATAAAATCCACAAATAACTTCAGCTGAAATACAGGACTCTCTGAAAAAATTGTGGTGTGGTTGTTTCAAAATACACAATAAGGAGGCACTTGAAGAAAAATTAGCTGCATGGTCGAGTCAATCAATCAATCAATGTTTATTTATATAGCCCTAAATCACAAGTGTCTCAAAGGGCTGCACAAACCACAACGACATCCTCGGTAGAGCCTACATAAGGGCAAGGAAAAACTCACACCCAGAGTCGCCTGAAGAAAGCCATTTCTTCGCAAATGTTACAAAGTATCCCAATTACATTACGCCAAACAAGCCTCAAAACTTCTGGAACAAAGTAGTTTGGAGTGATGAGACCAAAATGTAACTTTTTGACCACTCGACCATGCAGCCCATTTTTCTTCAAGTGCCTCCTTATTGTGCATCTTGAAACCCCTTATACCCCTTTCCTGTTTTATGCGGTTCAATTACCTTTTCTCGCAGATCCTTTGACAATTCTTTTGCCTTCCCCATGACTCAGAATCCAGAAACATCTGTGCAGCACTGGATGAAAGATGCAATGGTCTGTCAGAAGCCCATAAACTCACTGACTTTTCATTAATTACAAACAAACAGGTCACAGGTGAGGATTGGAACCTTGATTAGCCATTCAAATCTGTTTGTGTCAACTTTTGTGCATGTTATCAGACCAAATTCACTGGGGTATGTAAACTTTTTTTCAGGGTCATTTGGGTACTTCCTTTTTTTCATTTTGATTTAAAAAGAGCAGAGGTGGGTAGTAACGCGCTACATGTACTCCGTTACATCTACTTGAGTAACTTTTGGGATGAATTGTACTTCTAAAAGTAGTTTTTATGCAACATACTTTTACTTTTACTTGAGTATATTTATAAAGAAGAAACGCTACTTTTACTCCGCTCCATTTATCTACAATCAGCTCGTTACTCGCTACTTTTTTTTTTTATCGATCTGTTAATGCACGCTTTGTTTGTTTTGATTTTTTCAGACACGCATTCAAAGTAGGAACTACGCACGCCTGCGTTTCACCAATCAAATGCAGTCACTGGTGACGTTGGACCAATCAAACAAAACCCGGCGGTCACGTGACCGTCACACGTCGAATCCGACCTAAAAAAGTTGAAAAACTTATTGGGGTGTTACCATTTAGTGGTCAATTGTGCAGAATATGTACTGTACTGTGCAATCTAATAATAAAAGTTTCAATCAATCAATCAAAAGTGTAAAGGAAAAAAGACAATTTTTATTTCAACCGTACTTTCCGTCAAAAGCCAAAAGACTGATCGCACAGTTCCTGTCTTCACAATAAAAGCGCCGCTCCATCGCGCCTGCGCTAACAAAATAAGAGTCTCCGAAAGCCAGCGCAAACAAGCTAACAAGCTACGGAGTTTGCCGCCAATGTATTTCTTGTCAAGTGTATAAAAACGAATATGGAAGCTGGACAAATAAGATGCCAAAAACCAACGACTTTCATGTGGTATTAGACAGAAAAGAGGAACTTGTTTTCTCCTCCATTTTGAAAATGTGGATATTACTGTCTGATTCCAATCAATGCAAGTCATCAGAATCAGGTAAAACACCAACTTATATTCTTGTCTTCATGAAAGATAGGAATCTATGTGTTAAACATGCATGTATATTCATTACAACACCTTTAACATGTCAAAAAAAACGGCTAAATAAATAACAATAAATTATATACTGTGTATATATATATATATATATATATATATATATATATATATATATATATATATATATATATGATATGTGTGTGTATGCATATATGAGGTAGATTACCTCGACTTGGTCATTTATTAAGTAATTGATTAACATTGAAAAACTTATCGGGGTATTTAGTGGTCAATTGTACAGAACATATACTGTACTGTGCAATCTACTAATACAAGTTTCAATCAATCAATCAATCAATCAATCAATCAATCAATCAATCAATCAATCAATCGATGAATGACTACTGAGCCTATGGTGCTGTTAAGTTATTGTGGCTCAATTTGCCTTAATTTTTTTATTTTAATGTATTATTATTTAATATGTGAATTGAAGTGAAGTGAATTATATTCATATAGCGCTTTTTCTCTAGTGACTCAAAGCGCTTTACATAGTGAAACCCAATATCTAATTTTTACATTTAAACCAGTGTGGGTGGCACTGGGAGCAGGTGGGTAAAGTGTCTTGCCCAAGGACACAACGGCAGGGACTAGGATGGCAGAAGCAGGGATCGAACCTGCAACCCTCAAGTTGCTGGCACGGCCGCTCTACCAACCGAGCTATACCGCCCCTATATATATTATTGTTTTAGTTGCTTAAGAGATATTCCTGGCTATGAATTTGCTGATTGCTAATTTTATGTTTTTGTGCATTATTTGTTGCCGTAATCATTAAACGAACAGGTTACTCATCAGTTACTCAGTACTTGAGTAGTTTTTTCACAACATACTTTTTACTTTTACTCAAGTAAATATTTGGATGACTACTCCTTACTTTTACTTGAGTAATAAATCTCTAAAGTAACAGTACTCTTACTTGAGTACAATTTCTGGCTACTCTACCCACCTCTGAAAAAGAGTAAACACAGTTGTTTGCCAATAAATAGCATCACACAACCATTACGCATGAGTGGAGGAAAGGTTTTTGTGTTGTCATTCATATTCTATGAAGAATGGCCAATAAATCCTAAATTCTCCCAGGGTTTGTAAACTTATGAGCACGACTGTAAGAGTGAATAATTCGGTGTGGCCCCTTTAATTTAGATTTACCCAAAGGTGGGGTTTTGAGTAGCTAGATGTAAGAAGTCTTTAGTCTGCTCTTTGATGAATCAACGGCGCACAAGTTTTTGTGTGTCAAAGATACTTCAAGTCGTCTTGCTTTCGCGTTGCAAGCGCAACAATTTCTTGTTTTCCTACACTTTTGAGTTACATTTGCAAGCATTAAATGGTTGAGTCTGCATGCACTTACAATGCCAAAACGTTAGATTGCAGTCGCGTGTCGACGGCAGTCTGCTATCCGAGCCAGAAAGTAGTCTTTGCCATTTAGTTGAATTTGCCAGTGTTAGAATAATCATGTACAAACTTTAGTATGCTTGAAGTCTGTTGCAATAGTTATTAGCTATTGTGCTCAAGTTAGACTTTTGTATCTGTGCAAGGATGAAACTTCTTGTCTGAGGGGTGGCCTCAGCCGCAGATGTTATCTTTGTTTTAGCTCGCTAACAGCCAAGGACTTCAAGGACCTCAACGCAGATAAGACGACAGCACGCAGACGAAGCGGAGACAAGGCAAAATCACAAAGCCCTCAGCACATTCCGTCACGTTTTGTGCGTCCTGGACCTGCTTTGCATAATATATGTGACCATTCCTTTTAGAGGCGGACTCAGTGATGTTGACTGTGGAACTCCTGAATAAATAGAGGGACGCGGGAGCTGAACCTCAGAGCGTAGGGCGAGACTGTGACTAAGTGTGCAGCTCCATGCGTTCTCCTCATGAGCTAAATTGAACTCTGTCTCTGCATGGTTCTTTGCTTTTCGTCTGATTAGTAGATGTCATCAGTGTTTGAACCTGACAGCCAGGTTTTTTTGGATGAATCCTACAAAGTGACCTACTCAGCGGCCTAGTGGCCGCCCTGAGATTGGTAGGTCGCAGGTTATAGTCATACCAAAGACTATAAAAATGTGACCCATTGCCTCCCTGCTTGGCACTCGGCATCAAAGGTTGGAATTGGGGGTTGAATCACCAAAAATGATTCCCGGGCGCGGCCATCACTGCTGCCCACTGCTCCCCTCACCTCCCAGGGGGTGAACAAGGGCGATGGGTCAAAAGCAGAGGGCATATTTCACCACACCTAGTGCGTGTGTGACAATCATCGGTACTTTAACTTTACTTTAACTTTATACAGTAATTATTACACACCAGCTGTTAAATTACTTAATTGTAGTTTTGCTTACAAAATGCGGAGGCGTTGAATTCAGCATGTACAATCGTGAATGCTCATCGATAGCATGTCTAAAGCAAACTTAGCTCATTTTCAAAGGGAAGTCTTAATGTACTTTTGTAGTGCTTATTTTGTTGGCATGGAAAATTGTGACACAACCCAGAGTTAGTGCGGTCAAATCCGCTCTAAGTGCTTGAATAGCTTATTTCTCCGCCAAGTGCTTGAGCCGGTGCAGAGTCTACAACCGGACGTGGCGTCACATTCAACAAAAAAATACCAAAATATAGTAATGTTTGGTTTTACATGAGGGCTTCACGGTGGAAGAGGGGTTAGTGCGTCTGCCTCACAATACGAAGTTCCTGCAGTCCTGGGTTCAAATCCAGGCTCGGGATCTTTCTGTGTGGAGTTTGCATGTTCTCCCCGTGAATGCGTGGGTTCCCTCCGGGTACTCCGGCTTCCTCCCACTTCCAAAGACATGCACCTGGGGATAGTTTAATTGGCAACAGTAAATTGGCCCTAGTGTGTGAATGTGAGTGTGAATGTTGTCTGTCTATCTGTGTTGGCCCTGCGATGAGGTGGCGACTTGTCCAGGGTGTACCCTGCCTTCCGCCCGATTGTAGCCGAGATAGGCGCCAGCGCCCCCCGCGACCCCGAAATGGAATAAGCGGTAGAAAATGGATGGATGGGGTTTTACAAGAATCGGTACCAATAAATGTATCCCCACAAAACAGAATAACTCAGTAATCTGTACCTGGTTGCCATGGCAACGGAGCTCCAACTATCCTCCTGGAGTTCAAATCCAGCATTTTCCAAACTTTTGTGAACTTTCATATAAACATCCATCCTTTATGCAGTCTTGCCCTCCCTTTAGAGACCCGGCAGAGAAAATTGAAAATTCTGTCGAGAAACAGAAAATGAATGTGGGAAGGATGAAAAAAAAAAAAAAAAAGAGGGAGATGGATAGTCAAAGAGCCGAGGATGGATGGCGAGGAAAGTAGGTGTTTCTCTGAGCCTTATAGACAGCCGGACCAATAAATCAAGCCTTGATGCTCCTCTCCCCTAGGTGCACTTAGCTAATGAAAAGCATCACTACCCTCCCTCGACCTCACTTACAGCCGAGATGAGAGACCATGAGGAATGCGGGATGGAGACAGCATCCAAAGGCACCGCTATGTCCTTTGGCAGCCCATGAACACAAATAAGTGCTGTCATGTATGAATGGCAACAAAGCATACTGTATTTTACGGACCATAGGGCGCACTGCCGATTAAATAATCTATTTTCGATCTTTTTTCATGTAAAAGGCGCCCCGGATTATACGGCGCATTAAAGGGAGTCGTATTAGTAATATTATTTTTCTAAATTAAAAAAACTCCCTTGTGGTCTACATTACGTGTCATGTGGTTCTTTAGTCAAAATATCTCATACTATATGTTTTACAGCTCATCGTCAAGTCACTTTCTGATGCGTCATTTTGTGGGCGGTCTTATTTACGTGTTTTCACCTTTGGCAGAGTCTCTTCTGTCTTTCTTTGATGTAGCGGTGTAGCGTGCAAGGACGGGAGTAGAAGAAATGTCAAAAGATGGAGCTAACTGTTTAAATGACATTCAGACTTTACTTCAATCAATCAATTAATCGATAAATCAATCAATGTTTACTTATATAGCCCTAAATCACTAGTGTCTCAAAGGGCTGCACAAACCACAACACAAACCACTACGACATCCTCGGTAGGCCCACATAGGGGCAAGGAAAACTCACACCCAGTGACAATGATGACTATGAGAACCTTGGAGAGGACGAAAGCAATGGATGTCGAGCGGGTCTAACATGATACTGTGAAAGTTCATCCATAATGGATCCAATACAGCCGCGAGAGTCCAGTCCAAAGCGGATCCAACACAGCAGCGAGAGTCCAATCCACAGCGGAACCAGCAGGAAACCATCCCAAGCGGAGGCGGATCAGCAGCGCAGGGATGTCCCAAGCCGATACACAGGCAAGCGGTCCATCCTGGGTCCCGACTCTGGACGAGCGGTCCATCCTGGGTCCCGACTCTGGACGAGCGGTCCATCCTGAATCCCGACTCTGGACAGCCAGTACCTCATCCATAGCCATCGGATCGGACAGGACCCCCTCCACAAGGGAGAGAGGGACATAGGAGAAAAAAAAAGAAACGGCAGATCAACTGGTCTAAAAAGGGAGTCTATTTGAAGGCTAGAGTATACAAATGAGTTTTAAGGTGAGACTTAAATGCTTCTACTGAGGTGGCATCTCGAACTGTTACCGGGAGGGCATTCCAGAGTACTGGAGCCCGAAATGAAAACGTTCTATAGCCTGCGGACTTTTTTGGGCTTTGGGAATCAAAGGCCGGAAATGTCATAACGGAGGGGGGGTTTGTTCTCCCGGGATGCAATCTGACTATTACGGACAAAACTTGCAGGTAGGAACATATTTATTTACTCAAGAAAAGCGTTCCGTTCAAATGAGAAGCAAACGAACAAAATAATTTAACGCAGAAAAACATAGAAGCTAAACACTTAACATGCACTATGGCATGGAACAAACAAGACTTACTGTGGCATGAAAACGAGCAGCATGAACTATGGCATCGCATGAAACAAGCAAAAGGAAAGCGTGCCGTTAACACGAGAAGCTATCGAACAAAAAAACTTAATGCAGGAAACATAGAAGCTAAACACTTAACATGGACTATGGCATGGAACAAACAAGACTTACTGTGGCATTAAAACGAGCAGCATGAACTATGGGATCGCATGAAACAAGCAAAAGGAAAGCGTGCCGTTCGCACGAGAAGCTAAAGAACCACAACTTGGCACTGGAATCATGAACAAGGAAACTAACTAGCTGTGGTATCAACAAACAAGACTTACGTGGACCAGGCATGAAGCGAACATTCGACTGACTGGCAAAAGCAGGCTTAAATAGTGCCTCTGATTAGACACAGGTGAGCGTCAATAAGCAGCCATGGCAACCAAACCAAACTCAGATGTGTCACAAACAGGAACTTAGAGACCAAAACTAACAGAAAACACAAAAACATGATTCGGACCACGGATCATGACAGGAAATGTGTCCCGTGAAAAAACGTCCGACCGAAACTCTAATAACTAAAGTTCCTTGGGTAAATAATGTAAACTCACTACACCGGTACGTTTTAGCGCTTTCATGGCGAGTTTATTGATGGATATAAGTAAGAAATTTACACTACTTTATAGTAGAAACGGCAACAGTTGATGATGAATGTCCCATAACAAGAAGATAGGAAATGGATAGTCAAAGAGCCGAGGATAGAATGCAAGGAAAGTAAGTGTTTATCTGAGCCTTACAGACAGCCGGACCAATAAATTGAGCTTTGATGCTCCTCTCCCCTAGGTGCGCAACCGGAAATGTGTCCCGTAAAAAAAAACGTCCGACCGGAACTCTAATAACTAAAGTTCCTTCGGTGAATAATGTAAACTCACTACGCCGCTATGTTTTAGCGCTTTCATGGCGAGTTTATCGACAGATATAAGAACTTTACACTACTTTATAGTAGAAATGGCAACAGTTGAGGTTGAATGTCCCATATCAAGAAGACGGAGAAAAGGAAGTCTATTCTTTGTCGTCCACACGGACTACAAAGGCGGACGCGTGCAATTTTTCAGGATTTATGCAGATCCCAAATGCAGATCAGCAGGTACCAGAAGGTAAGAAAAGTTGTTTTTTGCATAATTTTGTGAAACAAAACGCCAGATAATATGTCTTACCTTATACACACACCATAATAATACTCTTATGTTTAATGCGCCAACAATCCATCAATCGGTGCGGCTTCATAGCTTGCCTAAGTCGTACTAAAACATTTTAAATGGATTTTTGAGCACCGTGTGTAATGTTCTATATTTTTAATGGTTTACTTGAGTGATATTGCCTCTAACCGCTTGACTCTTATGTTTGACTGCCATCTACCGGTCACACTTATCATTACACCATGATCCAAATACAATTGTTTCAAGGTTGGTGAACAAAACCAGAATTATTCCGTACATTAGGCGCACTGTGCAGTTTTGAGGTGGAAAATAAGGATTTTAAGTGTGCCTTTTAGTCTGGAATAGGTGAATGAAATCCCACCACGACATTGGAGTTGAGCACAGACCTCAGCACTGTGACGATATCGTGTTATCGTCACAAAGACCCATGTTGTGCAGTGTTCGCTGGGTAAGAAATGAGATCTTACATTGTTTGCATACATGGAAAAAAAAACACACCCAAATCACACAGTCCGAAAACCCTTGAACTTGGCCACATATGGTTCTATTTGCAGCAGAGCTTTGGCTGGTGTTGTTGTAAAGACACTGATGTAATGTCCCTGCAGTCCATGAATCAGATTTAAAGTCTCCCAGGAACAATGACGAAACACTGAAGATTACGCTTGGAAATTGGAAACAGTCCGGTGCTGACTTGGGGAATGTGGTGTTATTTGAATGCAGTTTCACATCTTTAATGTGTGGTATGGACTTGTGTTGTCCTGATACCAAGATTTTAGTACCGGTGCCGGGATGTATTTTTGATACTTTTCGGTACTTTTGTAAATAAAGGGGACAACAACAAAATATTGCATTATTGGCTTTATTTGAACAAAAACATATGTTTCTTATTGCAAGTTTGTCCTTAAATAAAACAGTGGACATACAAGACAACTTGTCTTTTAGTACTAAGTAAACACACAAAGGCTCCTAATTAGTCTGCTGACATATTGTGTCATCCATCTTCTTCCGCTTACCCGAGGTCGGGTCGCGGGGGCAACAGCCTAAGCAGGGAAACCCAGACTTCCCTCTCCCCAGCCACTTTGTCTAGCTCTTCCCGGGGGATCCCGAGGCGTTCTGGGTCTTCCCCGTGGCCTCCTACCGGTTGGACGTGCCCTAAACACCTCCCTAGGGAGGCGTTCGGGTGGCATCCTGACCAGATGCCCGAACCACCTCATCTGGCTCCTCTCGATGTGAAGTAGCAGCGGCTTTACTTTGAGTTCCTCCCGGATGGCAGAGCTTCTCACCCTATTTTGCATTCTATTATTTTGTCAAAATTATTACGGACAAGTGGCAGAAAATAATTATTAATTTACTTGTTCACTTACTGTTAATATCTGCTTAATTTCGCATTGAACATGTTCTATCTACACTTCTCTTAAAATGTAATAATCACTTATACGTTTGTTGTTTGGATGCTTTACATTAGTTTTGGATGATACCACAAATTTGGGTTTCAATCCGATACCAAGTAGTTACAGGATCATACATTGGTCATATTCAAAGTCCTCCTGTGTCCAGGGACATATTTCCTAAGTTTATAAATGTTAAAAAAACGAAAGAATATGTGATGCTAAAAAACAACGATGTGGTCATAGTAGTATCGACTATATACGCTCCTGTACTTGGTATCATTACAGTGGATTTTAGCTGTACATCCACCAATGGCGTTTGTTTACATTTTGACGATATGTAGTGAAGCATGTTTAGGTATTCCTCGTCTTGTAGGGATGATACTTGTAAGAAACGTCCTTTATTTGTCGCCATGGAGGCGAAGATTAGTGATTTAGAAGTAGCTACAATACTGCAGACGGCGGATGGACTTTAGCAGCTAGCTAGCTAGCCATGTCTTAAAGCACCTGTTCCCGAGGGCATTTCAGTGTTATAACTTAACGTTTATTGTTAGTGTTTAAACCAGGGGCGTCGCCAGACATATTTCACTGGGGCACGTGCCCCACTGTTGATCTCCAGTGCCCCAGTAAAAAATTCACCAATAAAAAAAAAAACGCTTCAGAGTTTTAAGTCTACATAACATAGACAACAGCGCACATACTACTTAATATGGTAATTGATTGCTACTGTATTCAATCCACCAATGAGCACATGGCTAATTAATATGGTAATTTATTCACGTGTGGATCGAGACTTCCGTTGAGAGAGAGAGAGGATGCGAATCACTGCGTGAGGTAGGTAACGTTAGCCAACAACAATTTGTTAATTACATTATTTTGATTTTGATTTGACTCAAACTGTAACTCCTAGATGGATTTAAGAAAGTTATTCGCCCGCAGCAGGGAAGAAACAGCAAGGAATGAGAAATGTAAGTGAAGTCCTAGCTAGCTCGGCAACATCACTGTCTTAAGTTGATGCTAAGTTAGCTAACATTATTCCTTGTATCAAGACAAACATATTCATTTGCTGTACGAGCTGTCGGGGGAATTTCCAATGAACATGAAACATAATGTTGGTTATTGTCTGCTGCTTCTGCATCAATGATGATTTGAAGTAAGCATGTGTGAGTTGAGTGCTTCTCAAATGGTTTATCTTCAGGAAGAAAAACATTTTTCCATATCAAGTCGTGAGCCAAATTTTTAAATCGTTCAAGTTTACTTCACAGAAAAATAGCACAGTAGACTTGTCTTGTTAATCCGTGCGACTTTGACTAAAATAATCTTGTTTTGTCACCAGAAAAATGGCTACAGCTAAAGCATCTGGTTTTGTTTCCAGAAAAAATAGTAACATTTCTGTATTTGTTTTCAGAAAGATGGCTAAAAATATCGGGTTTTGTTGCCCCATTTAGATTTTTTAGAAATATATTTCCATGTCTGTCCTGAGTCCTCCTCCAACTTGTTAGTCGGTTTGCCTTTTGCTAAAATACTCACTAATAGTCACTAGAAAAAAGGCTAAAATGATCTGGTTTTGTTGCAACAATTTGATTTTTTTCTCCCTAAACTTATTTTTTTCATGCAAACATCTGACTGCGACTCACTGAAAATGACACACAATCCACTTTTATGTCACGAGCCAGCAGTTGGGAACCACTGGTCAACTGTATAACAGTTAATGTAATATTTCCATGTCTGTCCAGAGTGATTGACCACTTTGCAAAAATGAAAAGGAGACGTTACAGTTTACTTCTCAGAAAATGATTCCCTGAACGGACACACAACAGTTGTTCATTTATTCTACTACTGTGGCTTTATTGTTTTGTGTATATTTTATAGTTTTGTGTATCTGAAATAGGATTAGCAACATTGCCATATATGGAAATTAAATAATATGAAAGAACCCAGAGATGTAGGGGTGCTTTATTTTTTGTTTTTCTTTTGTAGATGTTAAATTTGCAGATGATTACTGCAATAAATAGTTCAAAAAGATTCATTGCTCTTCCTTTTTGCTTTTACTAGTAGCAGTTTAGAAGTCTGGAGTAAAAAAGTGCACAATGCATGAGTTAATTTCAGGTGGTTAATCAAAGATCCATACAACATAATCTGATATGATTTCATGGTTTAAAGCACTATTTATGTATTTTTTATGATAAATAAGTGCTAAAAATATTTTTGCTTGCGCGCTTTGCACGCTCACATGAAGTATTTGTGCCCCAGGTGTGCCCCAGTACAGTATTAGGTCTAGTGACGCCCCTGGTTTAAACCAAAATGCATCCGTTCTCCGCTTGATGGATTTTCGGAGCATTAAACATAGGAGTATTATTATAGTGTGTGTATGAGGTAAGACATTATCAGGCATTTTTTTTCCCCGCAATATTATGAAAAAAGCTAATTTCTTTCCTTTTGGTACCTGCTGATCTGCATTTGGGATCTGCATAAATCCTGAAAAATTGTGCGTACCAATGACAAAGTGGACATGCTTCCTCTTCTCCATCTTCTTGTTATGGGACATTCATCCTCAACTGTTGCCATTTCTACTATAAAGTCGTTTAAAGTTCTTACTTATATCTGTCAATAAACTCGCCATGAAAGCGCTAAAAACATACCGGTATAATGAGTTTACATTATTCACCCAAGGAACTTTAGTTATTAGTGTTCTGGTCGGACGTTTTTTTTTACGGGACACATTTCCGGCTGTGCACCTAGGGGAGAGGAGCATCAAGGCTCAATTTATTGGTCCAGGTGTCTATGAGGCTCAGAGAAACACCTACTTTCCTCGCCATCCATCCTCGGCTCTTTGACTATCCATCTCCCATCTTCTTGTTATGTGACATTCATCCTCAACCGTTGCCATTTCTACTATAAAGTAGTGTAAAGTTCTTACTTATATCTGTCAAACTCACCATGAAAGCGCTAAAACATACCGGTGTAGTGAGTTTAGATTATTCACCCGAGGAACTTTAGTTATTAGAGTTCCGGTCGGACGTTTTTTCAACGGACACATTTCCGGACTTGTTGTTGTTTCTGGACGAGGAGATGCTGCTTAGTTATTGATTGAAGTAAAGTCTGAATGTCATTAACACATTTAATACATCTTTTGACACTTCTTCCACTCCCATCCTTGCACGCTACACTGCTACAACAAAGATGACGGGAAGAAGACGCTGCCGAAGATGAAACTCGTAAATAAGACCGCCCACAAAACGGCGCATCCGAAAGATCTGTAAAACAATGATGAGAGGCGGAGCCGACGGGCCGACAGAGCGGCAGGGCACGCTGGAGCCCCGGCCCAAGATGGCGGCGAGGAGGCGGAGAAGTCGAGTGGGCGGCGAGGCGGGGCGTGCCGGGAACGACGCCACAATCGAGTTCAGGGGAGAAGGAGGAGAGAACGGGGGTGAAGGAGGTGGAGAGTCTGCAGAAGCACCAGGAAGCAAGACTTGAGAGACGGAGACGCGGCCGACTAAAGCTTGGACTGGAGAGCGAGAGTGGGGGAGCGAGACACGGAGAGCGAGCAGCAGGAGCGGCGACGGCGCAAAAGACTTGCTTTATTGTAAAAAATAAACGAGAGTCAAACCTGCTCAATCATGTCCTTCCTGGGTGGTCCATGGAACCCGCACGACGACAGTATGAGTCGTTCACACATAATCAATGCAACGTTTCTGTTGCGTTTCGGACGCATTTTGAATGCGTGAGTTGTCACCCCAGGATGCTACAGGACTTGGACCAGACGGGATTGCAGGTAGGAGCTTGTTTTAATATACAAAAATGATAAAATAACACTTGACAAAAGGTAAAGAAACGTCGTGCCTACGCACGGGAAGCTAAATGCTAATATTAGCAAGAGTCGAGTTCAGAATGTCAAATAGGGAACGACGTGCAGAAGGCGAGACTTAGCAGAGTAAATACAAAGTCGAATAACCAACGCAACTGTTGCATGGAGCAAACAAAACATCCAGGACGAACACAGGTAGCACGCAGGCTTAAATACTAAAATAATAATCAAAAACAGGTGTGCGTCAGAAAGTCAGTGCAGGTGGAGCATATTAAGTCGCCATGGTGATAAATACACACAAGGAAGTGCTGACAAAAAGGGATCGGAAGAGTCCAAAAATAACCAAAAGACACACAAAAAGGACTCAAGAACAAAACTATGTCCGATCCAGGAGGCGGATCGCGTCAATTTCGACCAAAGAAGTACCATTACATGCTATGCAAGTACTCCGCGATTGTGCGCTGCCGAACATGCTCCTCTGCTCGTAAACCAGCAATGTCATGAGTGGGGGAGCTGGGGGTACTTTTTAGAGGCGGTATAGTACCGAATATGATTCATTAGTATTGCGGTATTATCCTAATACCGGTGTACCGTACAACCCTAGTATGGATGGACACTGTGAGGACAGGGATAACAAAAAAAAAACGTAGTCCACAGAAACAAACATGCCCGTGAGCGAGCAAAGTCCTGCACGCCCAGGATTAAGAAAAAAAAGCAGTCACACCTGCTTTCAATTTGCCCCGAGATTGACATTCTGCCGGGAACAAAGGTTGTCTTTGTGAGACGACGACTGGGCCAATGAGAAGGAGGGCAAAAAAAAAAAACCCTGTGCATACCATATTGCGTGATGTCCAGCTAACATTAGCATGGCATTTCCTTCCATTTAAAGCTCATGGGTTTCTTTCAAAGCATAATTGCCCTCGCAATCAAATGAGCGACGTTGAAATAAATCCTCGAGGGGGCCCTCTCTGCACGCAGGTGGCTTGTCAAACATGTGAAATTAGCAGCAAGGCTAATACTGGTCAGCTCCCCGGCCTTTGCACTTGATTTTCCATACCAACAAGCCATCAATCCTGCATTGATGGTGTACCTTCGTGCACAGAGTTGGACTTGGTCTAGGGTTGTTTTCCCGAGGTGAAGTGAATGGAGTGGAAACGGCGTGAAGGTAGGTACATATTTAATTTATTTACTCATAAACTAAAAACAGGAACAAACAAAAAGCGCTCACAATGGAGGTAGAAAACTTGGGCTATGAAACAAAAGACTAGCACAAAGGCTACAAACTATAAACATGAAACATAAAACTTGCACTATGGCATGAATGACATAAACTTACATGGACAAAATCAATCAATCAATCAATGTTTATTTATATAGCCCCAAATCACAAATGTCTCAAAGGACTGCACAAATCATTACGACTACAACATCCTCGGAAGAACCCACAAAAGGGCAAGGAAAACTCACACCCAGTGGGCAGGGAGAATTCACATCCAGTGGGACGCCAGTGACAATGCTGACTATGAGAAACCTTGGAGAGGACCTCAGATGTGGGCAACCCCCCCTCTCTAGGGGACCGAAAGCAATGGATGTCGAGCGGGTCTAACATGATACTGTGAAAGTTCAATCCATAGTGGCTCCAACACAGCCGCGAGAGTTCAGTTCAAGCGGATCCAAGACAGCAGCGAGAGTCCCGTCCACAGGAAACCATCTCAAGCGGATCAGCAGCGTAGAGATGTCCCCAACCGATACAGGCGAGCGGTCCATCCTGGGTCCCGACGAGCGGTCCATCCTGGGTCTCGACTCTGGACAGCCAGTACTTCATCCATGGTCATCGGACCGGACCCCCTCCACAAGGGAGGGGGGGACATAGGAGAAAGAAAAGAAGCGGCAGATCAACTGGTCTAAAAAGGAGGTCTATTTAAAGGCTAGAGTATACAGATGAGTTTTAAGGTGAGACTTAAATGCTTCTACTGAGGTAGCATCTCGAACTGTTACCGGGAGGGCATTCCAGACCAGCATAGCAAGGCATGAAGCAGATAATCGAGGTCGTGAAGGAGGTGGTGTTGCCAGACTGACTACCTGGTAACTGTGGCTTAAATAATGAACATGATAAGCGAAAACAGGTGTGAGACAAGACAGGTGAACTGATTGGTTGTCATGGTAATCAGTTCAATTTTAGGACTAGATAGAACAATCCCATGATACAAAATAACCTGAGTTAAGTGGAAATAATAGGCTACCTCCTTCAGCGCTGCCTCAGAGCGGTTGTGGTGTTGGACCTGGTTGGGTGGGATTGCAAGATGGGGGTCAGAGAGGAGGAAGGGTAATGGTTGTCAGCTTCATTGGGGTCATCAGGTGGGCACCCTCCTTCACCGGCGTTTCAATGATAGGCCAACGACACCTCCAGAGGGCTCATCGGCAACACCTGGCGTCCCAGGTGAGCCCCCCTACGCTTTTAACCATTATGTGATGTAGGTCTTACTACATCCCCAGATGGTGTCTCTCCTCTTCACCCACAGCCACCGACTGGCTGTCTCTGCTGCTCCTGAGAGGGCTTTGATGGTGTTTCGCAGGGTTTGGCCTCGAACTACAGGTACAAAACTTGGGCCATGAAACAAAAAACTAGCACAAAGGCTATAAACTATAAACATGAAACATAAAACTTGCGCTATGGCATGAATGACATAAACTTATGTGGACAAAATGACCAGAATAGCAAGGCATGAAGCAGATAATCGAGGTCGTGAAGGAGGTGATGTTGCCAGACTGACTACCTGGTAACTGTGGCTTAAATAATGAACATGATAAGTGAAAACAGGTGTGAGACAAGACAGGTGAACTGATTGGTTGTCATGGTAACAAAACGGGGAGTGGAAAAAAAAAGGAACTTAGAGTCCAAAGGTCAAAAGCACCTGGTATTCCTAGGCAGTCTCCCATCCAAGTACTAACCGGGCCAGACACATTTGCAACCCATATTCAGTTGTATGCACTCCAAAGACAAAGATATTTGATGTTCCAACTCATAAACTCTATTTTATATTGCAAATAATGACTAACTTGGAATTTCATGGCTGCAACACGTACCAAAGTAGTTGGGAAAGGGCATGTTCACCACTGTGTTACATCACCTTTTCTTTAAACAACACTCAATAAATGTTTGGGAACTGAGAAAACTAATTGTTGAAGCTCTGAAAGTGGAATTCTTTCCCATTCTTCAATCAATCAATCAATCAATGTTTATTTATATAGCCCCAAATCACAAATGTCTCAAAGGACTGCACAAATCATTACGACTACAACATCCTCGGAAGAACCCACAAAAGGGCAAGGAAAACTCACACCCAGTGGGCAGGGAGAATTCACATTCAGTGGGACGCCAGTGACAATGCTGACTATGAGAAACCTTGGAGAGGACCTCAGATGTGGGCAACCCCCCCCCCTCTAGGGGACCGAAAGCGGGTCTAACATGATACTGTGAAAGTTCAATCCATAGTGGCTCCAAGACAGCAGTGAGAGTCCCGTCCACAGGAAACCATCTCAAGCGGATCAGCAGCGTAGAGATGTCCCCAACCGATACAGGCGAGCGGTCCATCCTGGGTCCCGACGAGCGGTCCATCCTGGGTCTCGACTCTGGACAGTCAGTACTTCATCCATGGTCACCGGACCGAACCCCCTCCACAAGGGAGGGGGGGACATAGGAGACAGAAA